>NC_056717.1:20417011-20438455 GCF_018831695.1 Puntigrus tetrazona | reverse complement strand
CTTGTGTGCACAAAACTGCAAAAATGCCTGAATGGCAGCTTTGCTGATAAAGACAGGGAAATTAAGGGAATACAGAAAATGAGATTGCAGAAATGATGCAAGCGTGTTTTTATGTTTCTTTCATAGAGCTCTATGCATGTGCGTGACTCACTCATCTCCAGCTGAATAGCGCTTTTTCAATATGCACTTATATATGCGCATTTATATCTTGAAAAGTCTGCGGTGTGAAAACACATCAGAGGATTTTGGCTGAAATTAAATATTGCAGCACCTCTACTAACTGGTTTCGCTATAAGAAGAATAATGCAAACTTTTGAAATAAATAAATAAATGACAAAAAGACCTGCAGACAATTTGTGATAGTCTAACATTTTTAATTTATTCTATTTTTATCATTTATTCAAAATAGAAGCCCTGGAGCATGAGATCACATCGTTCTGTCCATATTGCAGGGTTCGAAATAATTTTGCACGCCTGGGCCCTGAGCCCGTGCACATCCAGACATTACACAATTATTTATTTCTCTGAACTGCTTGGCTATTCAATCCATTTCATTTGGCAGCGGCTGCAGTGTTTACAAAACACCGAACATGCAGCGCCAACAATCTCAAGCATCGTGGTTCTGGCTTTATTTCAGGTCGCTTAAATGAGAAGCGCTTTCTCTCATTCTTCCAGGGCTTCGCTTGGAAAACTCCTGATATTCCTTCATTAATTCTTACAGGTCATTATGCATCGCCACGGAGCATTACCTTGCCTGCTGTTTGTTACAGCCAGTCGCACTTGATGTCGATATAGGAAACACACTCAAACTCTAGCTTTTTCGCAGTAATTTTTTACAAGGCCTTAAAAAAGTAATTTATAATGCAATCTATGAACCGCCTCTTTCTGAAACACACCCACACACACACACACACACACAGATGGTGATTTGAGAGGGTCAGAGATTTCATTTCAGAGAGTGAACAGTTGCTTTACTTCTCAAGCTGAAACACTCTATTTGATTAGAATCGATCTGATGATGGTTTTACCGACATGAGGCTGAAAAGCGCTCTGATGCTGAAAAGAGACCTCATTATGAAGAGAGTCTGATACTTGAAGAATGTCTCTGATGATGAAGAGCAGGCAATGTTTGAAAGACATCCGATGACAGAAGAGCATCTAACGCCTGAGCATCTAATGCTTGAAAAAAACTCTGATAATGGAAAGGCATAGAAGACAAGATAAGATGAGATAACGTTAAAGAATCTGAAGTCTGTTGCTTAAAATTATCTTATGCAGGGAGATTGTTATAATAAGCTTGGTACTTTTTAGCACCACTCGGCTGAGGTAACAAGCATACCATACTGTTACCAAAACATGACGCGTGAGCTCTGTTGATCACTGATTGGCTGGAGAAAATCGTAAGTTATGTGACATAACTTCATGGCACTCAACAGAGAAACAGACCCGCTAGATTTGAATAAGCAGACATAGATTTAATATGGAGTTGTAATGAATGTACCTTTGTGAAGCAGACATAGAGTCAATGGAACATTCTGGGATGACCTCTCTGTTTGGCTAAGTCTGAAGTATGTAATACCTGACTTTGAATTTAAAACTGTATATTAGATTAATATTTTGCCCGAATTATGATGTGGAATTTTTAGTTACTTTCAATATTGTGACGTTGGCAAATTATTTCATCCATAAATGCTTATAAATGTCTGAAGAACATCTGATGACTGGAAGAGTGCCAGATGTTTAAAATGTCTCATGATGGAAATGTCAGAAATGTCTGGTAACAGAAAGTCTGAAGATCGAAAAGGGCCTGATGTTGATAAGAATTGGAAAAAACGTTGAAAGAAGAAAACGTCTGATGATCATCTTGAAAAGGGTCTCATGCTGGATGAGTGTCAGATGCTTGTGTCTGATAACAGTGTTTAATGCTTGCGTGTTTAATGTTTGAAGATCTGATGATGAAAGGACATTTAATGAAAACATCTGTTGATGAAAGAGTAACAAATACTTAACAGAAGAACTATTGATGTTTAGTGCCAGATGCTTGAAAATTTCTGATGATGGAAGAACATCAGATTTTTTGAAGGAATGTTTGATAACAGAAGTGTTTGAAGATTGAAAAGTGTCTGATTTTGCTGGATCAGCACTGGATTTTGAGGACACATTGACAGAAGAAGGTCTGATGATTCTTGAAGAAACATCTGGTAACATCTGATGCTGGATAAGTGTCAGATAAGTGTCTGATGACACAGCAGTGCCTAATGCTTAAAGAAGAGTGTTTAATGCTCGAAGAAGGTCTCAAAGCATCTCACGCCGAGCATCTGAAGATGTAAGTCGAAACATCTGATTAAGGAAGAGCAAAGAATACTTGAAGAAACGTCTGGGAAACAGAAGAGCGTTTCCTTTGATGGAAGAGCATCAAATTCTGATGATACTAGACCATCTCATGCTTGAACAATAATTAGACGAGAGTCTTAGATCCTGATAAGAGAAGAACGCCTGTTGCTTGAAAATGTCTGATGTTTGGAGAACATCAAATTCTGAAAGAAACGCCTGCAAAAACACGGTAGAAGAGCATCTCTCAGAGAGAAGAATGATGATGCAAGATCATCTGACACTGTATCTCATTGTAGAAGAGAGAATCTGATGGTAATAGAGTCTGATGACTGACCCAACATCTAATGATGGAAGGCAGAAGAGCGCCTGATGAGAGACGAAAGCCTGGGCGACAAAAGTACAACTAATGTTTAAAAGAATTTCACGGGCATGCTGCCTGATCACAGAGCGCTTTCAGTGTTTCAGGCAACAATGTTTTGATTAATTCACACCGAGCTCCACGTTCCAGATCGAGTAATTAAGCTGATTTTCTTAAACTGCAGGATCAAAGCAGCATTATGTAGCAGATTTTTTCTTTTTTTGCTTCGTTGCTCAAATATATTTTCAACAGCTGAGACCGGAAACGTCGACGACAGCAGTGAGAAAGCCAAAGGCTTTCAGCATTAACACGCCGAGCTCCGATCACGGGAAAATAGAATAACATTTGCATATGCTAAAACATAGATCATTATTAGTACGAGAGAGAGAGGACACTGCGAACGCTCAGCACAGACACTGTACGAGAACTTCAAACAGAAGAGCTGCCCTAGAATTGCAGCGACGATCTTCATGTGCCCTTCCATCACAACTACAAGTGTCAGAGTCCTGCTATATTTAGGATACTTAATTAATGCTCATTAACGGGATTAATGCAAAGGTTGAAGTCATTACACTGTACATTTCAACAGTAAATCTTCACAGCCACCCAACAGATGAAACAGATGAGTAATTATTGTGTCATTGAACTGATTAAAGAGAACACAGGTCCTTGATTTCATCACATATTAATAGAGCTTTTAATATTTGATGCTTAATGTGAATGAATGGGATTCTGTATGAGGAAGCTGCCAGCAACATGAGAGAGAAAATGACATATTAGGGAGGAAAAGAGAATATGCAATAAATAGGAATAGGATGATTATTTTAAAATCTACACACACCGACGCTGAAGATTTTAGGGTTAGCTTAGTCTTGGATAATAATATTTCCATCATATGTGTTATTTTGAAATATACACACACAAAATAATTATTAAAGTTAAGAACAAATTATACAAATCATATGAAATATGAAAACACCAAAAACAACTACTGATATTATCATATTAAAAACTGCTTTAGTTACTTAAAATATGATCATATGATCATATTTAAAGATTTTAATTTGATCTATTTTGTGCATTTTAATGTGCATTAATTAAACTTTGCATTAAATGCCCTTGTGACAACTACCCGGTCTTCACTATAGCACATAGTCAAGTCACCTTTACTTTTATAGAGCTTTTAACAATAAAGATGATGTCAAAGTCATTTACAGTATTAAACAGGAAAATACGGCATCAATAATGTAAAAAAGACGAGATTAAACATTCAATTTTCAGTCAGTATATCCTATTTTTAACATAAACTAGACCACTCATAACACTAGTCATGAAATAAGACAGATTTTGCTTTTTATGAATCCTTTCCTTGTGGCATCGTTTCTGATTTTCTTGGGAGGTATTTTCACGTTTCATCCTCACACACACACACACACACACACACACACACACTGCATAAAGCTATCATTTCTCTAGCTGTGAGCACACAGAGATCGTGTGAATGCAATTTATCTTTTTATATGCAATAAAACCTGCATTGTGATTGTGAAGTTCAGGACGTGAAGAAGGATTGAACGGATTTAGAGTTAATGTCACTGCTAGTCTGACAAACTCACGGGATTCATTTAACTCCCGCGAAAAACTCAATTCTGCACACAATCTGATGCCAGACGCACCATGCGAGGCAGAGGTGAGAATTGAATTTTTTCCGCATCGTCTTGATTTGCAGTGTTCAAAAACGAGCTCCAGACCCGACGTGTGGCCGTTCGTGCAGATGGCAGCGAGGTGTTCGACTTCACTCACAGGCCCTGTGCACGACGCTTCATGAATTTTGCAAATGCTGATTTAGTAGTTTTATGCTCTACAGTTGAACCTGCAATCATAAAAGTTGCTTAATAGACCTTGACAGCCTAACTGAGATGAGTAGATGTTGAGGAACTTCTTCCATTCTGCAGCTATCATCATTTTAACAGGCTTTCTTATATATATCAGAAAATTACATCAGAAATAGTTTAGTTGTTTAGTTCAGAAAGTTAAAATAATAATGACTTCCCAGCTGACTGAAATATGCTCTACTGTGACTATTTTTATAAAATGATGAATCTGAATGTTCTGAATCAAAATTTTTAAATGCTTAAAAATGTTTCTTTTGGTTGCATGTTCCGTTTTATACTTTATTTGAACATTCGAAACATCCAGTTTTTAAATATAAAAAAAATCATTAACATTCCAATCAGAATTTTGTATATATAAGTGGAATGCTAATTTTGAATTGTGCTCTGAAAACATAATTAACATTTAAAGATCATTATTAGACCAGATAACTCCATGAACAATGTATAAGTAAAAATTTATGCGTAACATTAGGAAAGACCAGAGAACTCTGAGCTAGCATTTTATTAACGTTACTCCATTAAAATTGTCAGAACGTTCTGGCAACATTCCAATTTAGCTGCGTTTGTGTTTTACGCGCAGAGTATATCTAAACACACTCGACCTTTATCCATGAAATGGTGAAGCAATGTATTGCATTACACAACAAAATGTATTAACATCGATTATTTTGATATGACCTGACAACATGTCGACTGAAATGCACTGTACTTTACTCCAAAATGATTTCTGTCAGACTGATTGGTTTAATTTGTAATGCTTTGAATGTCATTACCACCTACATCTGCAGCCAAGCACAGTCAAGCTGGCCCAAGCTCACAAATGTGCAATACCACCCACCGGCTTCACTCTGAACCTCACATCAAACACACACACACACACACACACACACACACTGCAGGCGTAGAAAAAAAGACAAACCTGAAAAATCTCAGGTTTTCTAAGAATAAAGGTCACACAACCTGCCTCATTTACACCTGAAAAGGAACAAACAGTTCTAAGCTATTGGCATCTTGAGGAGTTAAATGGCGTTTCATTATCGTCTAAGATTTTTCCCTGAAACGTCACCAGAAATGATCTTGCACTGTGTAAACAAAGTCACATTATTTGTTCAATAAAAGTCTGGATTATTGCATAACGTAGCAGCAGTACACTGTATCTCAGCTGACAAAATATACTCTAGGAATGTTTTGAAAAGTTATTTCTGGTGTTCTGAACGTTCGAACCAGTCCGGTTTTTAAAATGTTCTTCTTGGTTAAGTAAACATTCGAGTTTATTATTTGTTAAACATTACTGTTAAATGTTCTTTGACCGCTTCTAAACAATTGAGCAACTTAAAAAAACATTCTATGAGTGATGTGTGTTAGATACATTTGGTTGAGGACACTGGTTTGTAAAATATTATTTGATAGTATGCGTGATAAACATTTCAAACAGTATGCATATGCAATATTATCATTATCAATATTATCATCACGCACAGAAGTTTATTTCAGTTTAGTAGTCCATTAGTTGGAAAATAACAGGGCTATTTATTTTCACTGTAATCCAATTATGTTTAACCATGTTATACCTTGTACTTTTTGACAGTCCAATTAAGTCATGAATGGGATTAAAAATTGCAGTTGATTGGAAAGAAAGGTCAAGTACAAAACTGCGTTTTGGTATACAGTATTTCATGCCTTCTTGTACATAGGTATCAGAAAAGGTGCACAATGCATAATATTCACGGTATAGTAGGAGTATAATACTATTCTAAATATAGCCAAAGTGCTGTTGGACCAGAAAAATGAAGAAGAAAGACTGCACTTCAACCGAGAAGTATTATGTGTCAGTCGAAATCAAATCTGACTGTAATGAACAGATTCCGAAATCAGGAAATTACAGATGGTCCTTTACAACCGTCTCTAGTCGAGCTTTGGCAAGACAAACCACAAACCCTTCAAACCATGAGGCCAATGATGATAAACAGAATCAAATTACAACGCTGCCACGGATCTGTGACGTTTGGCTGGCCGACTGATTTAAATCATGCATCAATTTCGCAATAATGGCAATGATAAAAACAACCATGTTGGTCAACAGGCCGCATTAGTATATAATCCAATTAAATTACACTAGATAAGTGAAAAGCTGTAGCCAGGAGCTCGGTGCAGAAGGGTTCATTAATGAATCTGTGGAGGAGATACTGTGATAAATGAAGCATAATTTATAAATGCACAATTATGACAAGATTAGGATTCTTATCTGAAATTAACCAATAGAGCGAAACATTGGGCTCCTATGCTCTCAAAAGTGCTTTCCTTTCAATTCTCTATAGGCTTTGCAACAGAATTTGCCATTAAACAGTCAATGAATGAAACCAACCAACCACAAAAACTGGATTTGAAAATAACACTGTAGTGCAAAAATCCAATTAGATTCTGGGAAACAAACATGATTGACATCTAATGCTACAATTTTAAACTATTTACTAATAAATAATACCATGTAGTTGACGTTTACTGAAAAATATTCAAATATGTGCACATGTATCAGTTGTTGGTGAGTGTAAAACTGACTTGATTCAAAATGCAACGTGGGATTCATTGCTGAGCAGATGTTGCATTGGGATTGTAGGTAATGTAGTAAGTTGCATGCAAATCTTATTGATTTGTGACTTGAGCAGCATATGTCATCAAATCAGAGCCCCAGAGCTCACACTAAATCGGTTTTGAAGGCTTCATGCATCACTGCAAGAATCTATTTCTCGGTGGAGCAAATTACTGAGATTTTTACTTCTGAATCTGACTGTTTTGCTCTGCGCCTGAAGGAGTCCCAAAACAAGACGAATCAAAGGATTCCTAGAGAGAGAATGGCTGGATATTCAGTCTGTTTGGATAGAATAGAATAGGCTTATTTTAGTGGGAGTACTGTAATGAAGGTGAAGCGAGGTGAAGCTGCTCCAGCTGCGTGGAGGAGCTCGGCAGCGTCAGCGAGATTGTGGTTTGTGTTGGAACGGCAGTCGAGCACGCATGCATCTGTCACAGTCAGCGACGGCTCTTCCCTTTCTCTCCAGGTCTCCCTCTGCTCTCGTTTGTTCTCTAACGACTTCTCCCGCTTTTCTCACTCTGTTCATTTCCTTTCCCCACACCACTCCTCCTCCGTCTCGTCCATCCGCCCACTCATTCATTCTCTTCCCCTCAGCACATCTCGTCCTTCCTCTCAGCTCTTTCCTCGTCTCTTTCTCTTCCCCGTTTCTGTTTTGGCATTCAACTCAGAATGCATGCTCTCTGTGTATATAAATGAGGAGGAGAGGAGAGATGAGATAAACAAGAGAGGAGAAAAGATAAGAGGAGGTGAGAGGAGTCAAAGCACTACAAGACGAGAGGAGAAGAGAGAACAAATGAATTGAGGCAGGAAAATGTGAAAGGAGGAAAGATGAGAAGAAATGAGAAGAGTTGATTTATTGAAAAGAGAGTAGAGGAGATGAAACAAAGAGATGAGCTGAGATGAAATGAGACAAGACTGAATGAGAAAAGAAGATGGATTGAAATTAAATGAGATAAGAGAAGTATCAAGAGGAGATGCCATGAGATGAAAAAATGAAAATAAAAGTGCTTCACAATACTAATGGAAGAACCTTTTATTCCATAGAGAACCTTTAACATCTTAAGAGCCTTCCGGTTTCACAAAAGGTTCTTTATGGTGGAAGAAAGTCCTTTAGATTATCAAAAGGTGAGAAAGAGATGGTTCTTTAAAGAGCCTTTGACTGAATGGCTCTTTGTGGAACCAAAAATGGTTCTTTAAAGAACCTTTTGAAGCACCTCTGAAGGAGATGAAATGAGACAATACCAGATGGGAGGAGAAGATATGGAATGAGTGAAGAGAGCAAAAAATGTGAGAAGAGAAAAAAGAATGAAAGGAGAGAAGAGATAAAGCAATATAGATGAGAGGAGACCAGATGCGATGAACTGAGACGTGAGGAGATGAGACTGGAGGAACAAGATGAGATGAAAGAGAGAAAAAGAAAGGAGAGGAGACAAAAGGAGAAGACGTGAGATGAAACTACACAAAATGAGTATGTAAGGAGCAATTAGCAATGAGATTAGACAAGATGAGATGACATGAAATAAATATATTAGACAAGATTAAATGAAACAAGACAAGAAAAGAGAGATGAAGATGAAACTAAACGAGGAGAGACAAAATGAGAGGAGAGGATAAGAGATAAAGGAAATTAAAGATTAGATAGATTAAATAGGATAAATGCATTAAATAAGAGAACATTGGCTAAACTGAGACAAGAGGAGAGCTCATTCAAAGTCAAATGAACAGGTAAGTGACTGTGACTGATTTTCTTCCAGCTGTCTCTCTTTTGTTAGCAGCTGTTAGTAGTCTGTTAGCTGCGTGAAACAGTAGTGGACAAACACACACTGACACAAACACACCAGCAGCCTTAAAGGGCGTCCATTCATCAGCGTTCAGGTGGGCAGCCCTGAGATGCTGTTAATGAGGCTGCCCTGTAATCTCCCAGCATGCCATGCAGTGGTACAAGCCCTTTGCTTCACAGCAGACTGCTACAGAGGTGACGCACACAAACCTTCAAATAATGAGCTTGACAACATCTAGAAATAACATCAGACTGGACTGTGCGTGGAAGAAACGACTCTTAACCACTCCAGACTCAACTAGCTGCATGTCAAAGACAATTCAATGCTAAACTTATTACAGCGCAGTCAACCTGTGTGCAGCGCATTCATTTCCTCTCCACACAATCTCTTCCCCTTATTCTGCAAATATATTTGGGTTATTTCACATGTGCAAAAGAACAAACAAGTTTGGTAGTAATTAAAGCCGCGCTGGACTGCCTGCAGGAAGGTGGAAAAATCACAAATGAGATCTAGCTTGTTTCACCGAGACAGAAATTCAATTAAATGCAGATCAAGTAGAGACTGTTGCTGCAGTCTCTTCTCACAACTCACCTGAAGTCCACAGCGAACTCAAAAGTGTTGCTGCTAGAGTTTCAGAAGACACGTGTTGCCGAAGTCTCCAATCTAAAGTTTGAGATCTCGATATTATATCATTTCTCATCAAATGATGAATATATCCAATGATTTGAGCTTCAATTCACATAAATATTAGCTCTCTACCTTCACTATATGGCTATACATATTGTCCCATTTACAGTATATCTGTTATCATTTCACACACAAAATAGTTTGTCCTTAAAATTTTGTCATTGCAGACCTATATGACCTTTCGACCTTAAAAAAACACACACACAAATATAGACAATTTCCCATGATTCTTTTACACGCACTTATAGTGAATATGACAGTAGTGTGTAAATGTAATTGCAGGATGCAAAAACACCATAAAAGCATAATTAAAGTAGTCCACACTCCTTGAATGTTCATGAGAGTTCATGAAAGTAGCAGCAATTTTTCAGTGAATCAAAAAAAATGGTAAATGCTTCAGTCTTAAATGATTCCGAATCCAATCTTTACAATGATTCGGTAGATCCAGTTTACAAAACTGGCTGTGTTTAAAAAAAAGCATTGTGAGGTAAGTTGATTACAAAAACCATTTGTGGCAAAAAAACTACAATTTACTTTAACGATGCTTTTGGGAAACCCAGCCCTGTCTGAAAGATTCTTTCACGAATCATGACGCAACTCAATGAACCAGTGATGAATCTATCATTTGACACGAGGAGATAAGAATAGACTCTTTTAGGATATTCGAATGGCGATTTTGTGTTCGTTTTAAAGTTCGAAAGCTCTGCTCCTGACCTACTGTAACTGCACAGACAAGAGCGACCAGAAGAACATCTCCAAAATTGGTCTTTTTATGTTCTGCTCAAGAAAGAAAAGTCATTTTTAATAAAAGTGAGGGGGTGTAAATGACACACATTTCAATTTTTATTGAACGAACTACCCTGAAATTCCATTAAGTCTCCTAGGATACGAAAGATCAAGCTCTGAGCGATAAAAAAAAATCCTCTGGGCTGGTTATACACCTTGAAAATTGATTAAAGAAACATCATTACTTTCTATGCTTAACATCATTATAACCACAGAAAGAAAGAGAGGGAGAGACGTATGAGTAAGTGCTGGGGTCGCTCGCTGACAAGGCCTTTCTCGAGCAGAGAGACAAAGACGCATGCGAGAGAGAGACGGAGAGGAGAGTTGATCGCTCACAGCTCCGGCTACGATTTCTGAGCGTTAATTCTTAGCCGATATTTCTCTATTTGCGAGTGTTTGGATTCTGGAGCCTCGTTTGAAGCCCGATCATTCCAGGTCTGTGATTGTTGAGCGCGAGCCTCGATGAGGATGAGCGCGCCCGACGCGCGTCCATTAACAGACTCAAATAAAGCACAGTTAGGCCTCTCAGGAGAGATCGATATATCCCTATCTGCTCAGGTAATGACTATTGACGTATCGAGCCCCGCATCTCCAGCAAACAGAAGTTCGAGCCTCGAGTCCGGAGCGGACGGAGGAGCTACAAAAGAGCAACAGGAAGCCCCTACGGTCAGGGTCACGTGACCTTTCGCTCTTCATCTCATCTTGATTGTTTGAGTGTGCAGATAACACCACCCAGCATTATATTAGCTGCTACTTGCTGCTATGCATGTCACGCTTTTTCACTTTTTGCTTTAGATGAGTGTTTTTAGGTCTTCAACCAGTGGAAAAAACCCATCTAGACTTGATTTGGGCCCATTTTCACATATGAATGATTCTAAGGATATAATAGATTTCACGCTTTTTTGCGTTTTTGCTTATTTAACATTTTTGACACAGAATCGAAAGAGCGTTTCACTCCTGCAGAGACCGATAAGTTAAACGATACATTTAAATACACGTTTTTGTTAATAAAACTACATTCTGACATTCGACTGCTTCTGTTTTGGTGCATTGGTATTTTTTTCTTGGTATTTTTTCAAGGCCTTTTTTGCAAATCATCAGGGTTTTCTTTTTAAGTTACGCAGAACTACAATATTCTCTTCTTCTCGAAAGCGTTTTTAGGACGCGCCGTGATGAGTGTTAACACTTAAAACAAGTCATAAGCAATGTCTCACATCCTCAAAGAAGTCGGGCCAGAGCTACATCTGCTGTCACAAAACACTGATTCAAAGGAAGTACATTTTCAAAGTAGGGACAAACTACAGCGAATAACAGACTTATTACAATTCATGCTATTTAGAGGAAAACCGTATGCATGGTTGTGCTCCTTGTCTTAGGCAAATGTCGAAGTCTCACTCCTCTTCTATTAAATGAACAGACTTTTAATAATTCGCCCTAGTCCTTGATAACGCTAAATTAGTGAGCCAGTGTTCAGAGTAAATGCATTTCGGTAGCCTAGAGTACAGTTTGAACCCTCTCGCATTACACGGTGCCAGAAAGCAGCTTTCACTGAATTTGTGTGAATAACCAATCATAATTAATCCTGCGAATAAGGGATCCATTACTCCCAGCTGCTAAATAATTCATGTATTGCTCTCTGATCTTAGCTTTTGTAGTTTGTAGTGCATAAAACTGCATGTTTTTCACTGCTAAAGAGACAGGCTAAACAAATAGAGCTGTTCCTTTAGTAATAATACTAAAATTAAAACGTGCATTATACAATGAAAAAGGTTATATAAGCCATCCATTCACAGATTATGGATTTTTAAATAAATGATTTATTAAAATAAAATAAAATATAAAATAAATAAAATATTAAATAACACCTAGGTAATAGAAATATAAATAAATGCATTTAATTTATTTTAAATTAACTGTATAAATTTCTTATTTTATTATATTTGTTATATATGAATACAATTTGTAAACAGCATAATATAAATTAAATATAAATACGTCCCACAAATTGGAAAAAATCAATTTCAAGCTTTTTAAGACGTTCCAAAAAGAATCAGGCACTGTAGAAATGTTTACTATAATTTGATTAAATATTTACAATTAGCATATTGCATGCAATTCAGAATAAACACAGATAATTTTTAATGATTTTCAAGGCAGAGCGATGCTTCACGGCTTACACAACGTTATCACTGCTCTTTAAACTCGGAAAAGAAGTAAATATTTTAACATGGAAAAATTACACACTCCATCTAAGTGGCTAACCAACTCCAGCTTAAGCACTTCAACAGTCCTCGGCAGCCGCATACATTAACTTCTACAGCCCCGATCCATCATTAGATTTACTCAAGAATTATGATTCTGTTCAGGTATGGAATGAAGTCAGGTTCAGACAGGCGTATCATTGAAGGCGGCACTAAACGTAATCAGTATTGAGCGACCGTGGCCGCGCGCGAAGCAGAGAGAGCGGAGAATATCAACATCAGCAGATTCCTGCAGCAAGACATCCACAAAATGACAAATGCCGCTGTACTAAGTGTGCGTTAATAACAGCTGAGAGACTGGTGAGCACTAAATTCATCGTAACACACTGCGCGCCGTCGTAGTGGTGTGTGTAATGTAAGTGTGTGTGCAGCTGTCTGACCTCCAAAGCCCAAACACCCCACGCTATATTTACCGTTTAGCCTCTGTCCGATCTGGAAAACCGGTTAGTCCTGGTAAGGATCGCTATTACTAGCACTTCAACCCTTAAACATGAGCGCTTACGTTTAGTCACGTTCTAAAAACCAAACAGAAATGGTGGTGATTGCAGACTGATTTTTATAAGCTAGTACACAATTACATTCGCATTCAGGACAGGTTTCATCGGTTAGAAATGGCTTGTCTGGGTCGTGAACAACAGACGGTAAAAAAAAAAAAGGTAAATGCAAAAAATAAAACGCAACTAACCAGAAAATGTAATCAAAAACACCATATGTTTGGTTGAGGATCTATATGTTTGATGTTTCTCAGCCAAAATTCATTCTTTCATCCTTTTTTAAAATAACCTTATATATATATATATATATATATATATATATATATATATATATATATATATATATATATATATATAAATTTTTTTAAAAAACATAAATGAAAAATCAAAGTTATTGAAGTTTTAACTAAATCAAGGTTATTAATTAAAAAAAAACTGCTCAGTTTAACTAAAAAAATATCTAATTTACTGCTCAGTTTTAAAAAAAAACTATATATATATATATATACACATATATATAAAATAATATACATTTTTGTAACAATAGTAATGTCATTAATTGGATATATATATATATATATATATATATATATATATATATATATATATATATATATATTTTTATAAAAATAATTTTTAACAGCTCAGTTTTAACAATATCAGTAATAGTTATTCTTATTTTTTAAACCATAACCTTAAGGTGGACATTACACTGTGAAAGACCTTCTACTTGAGAAAAAAGTGTTTTTCAGTAAAGATTTTGATCCCTGATGGTGTATCAAACAGTCAAACCAAATAATAGAAGCTCTTGTGACTTTTAAGGCCCTCATCTCAAAAAAAAAAAAAAAAAGGTCAAAAAAGCTGCACAAGGTCGAAAGTGTGTCGTGGCGGCATAAAAAGCTGTCAGGTTTATGAAGGTGATCGCAGGCTGTCAGGTATATATGAAATGATCAGGTCCTGGCAACAAACACAAACTACACCGTTGATTTTTTTGAACAGCTGAGTGCGTCCTGAAACCAGCCGAGAGCCGGCTTTAACAGTCATTGAGGTTTTACTGTGAAAGTTGAGAAACAATCGTACAGAAGTGAATTTTTCAGAGTGTGGGAGGCTGGGGCTGAAATTATGGACACCCCTTCGATGTGCCGCACAGAATTTAGCAATCCATAACTGTGCCAAGAGCCTTTATTGTGTAATAAATTCAGATGAGAGCCTTTGGCTTTAGAGATTCTGCCAGCGTTTTCAATTTTCCTTCTGTGCAGACATCATTTCCCTTCCCTCTCTCTCATATCTGGTCTAAATCTGCCCTGGTGAGAAACGTGAGATTGTTTCTGTTGTCCCACTTTAAGATCGGACCACTTTCACATGTTGGATCTGTCTGAACATGATTCTAAAATCTCCCTGGTAACAACTCTCTCTCTCTCTCTCTGCTTCCTTCTCTTCTCAAGGTGGAACGGCCGCTGGGATGAATAAATAAGGGACCACAGGAAAGCTTTGTTTCGAACCTGGAGGGCTGAATGCTGTTTGCAGGAGCTGTTGCTTTATAAGTAAACATACTAAACCAGCTTCAACGTAATTTGAGGTTTTCAAAAGCCCTGTAGCAAATTTGTACCCTCATACATTATTAATGAAATCAAATTAAATAACGAAAAAAAAAAAAAATGCATAGCAGAGAAATGCTTGGTGAAATAACCCTTTTCACGAAAAGTAATATAGAGACGTATTTTATGAATTTTTATTGTATTTTCATTTTTTTATTTTCATTCATTTTATTTCAGTTTGATTTAAGGAGTTTTAATCATTTTTTTTCACTTAGTTGTTCTTTATTTAATATTTATATTTTATTTTCTATATCTATTTCAGCTTTATCTCAGGTCACAAAAATAATTCTTAGTACAGGTAAATGTTATTTATTCAAATTAAATTCCCTTAACATGTGCCTGAAAACAAAAACGTAATTGTTAAAATAATAATGTAATAATACTCAATCATTTTAGCTAAATATTTCATTTAATGAAATTACTAATAATTTGTTTTATGTAATTTATAATTGCATTTAATTAAACATGATAAAATAAAATAACTTCTATTAAATTAATTTAATTTAAATTTTATATTTCAATAAATTAAATTCCACTCAGTTCAAATAAAATGAAATCAAAAAGAATAAAATAAAATGAATTAAAAAGAATAAAATAAAAATAAAATAAAATAAAATAAAATAAAATAAAATAAAATAAAATAATAAAAAAATGATAGATGCTTACTGCTGCAGTGCATTCTGGAATCGTCTTCACTAAAAATGTATCCAAACTTACACATCTTCAGTTTTCTATCTACCTTTTCAAACATCCGTAGAGCATATTTATTACCCGATAATGTCATCTCGGTAGGCAGCTCACAGGCTTTGGAATAGAGCTGGAAAGCTTAGTGTCGTCTGCTTCTCGTGTCTAAACCCTCAAATACTGCTTCCACGTCTGGAGCAGTCAGAGAAGCACCTTAATGAAAAATAGATCTTCTGTCGCCCATCCTAATAATCATTACAGTGATGTGGCAAAGCGCCAGCCGTCCCTTCATTACACGGATATGTCATGAGGCAGAGCACAGAATTACTGTTTTCAGATGACATATTTTAATTGGTCAAACCCGAAGAGAGCGAAATGATTGGCTCTCAGCGTCTCACCCAGAGCACAGCTTCTCGTCTTTACAGGAACATTTTCACACCACATCTCTCACACATACAGATTTTCTTCACAGGGACTGGGGCATTTTGAATGGTGTAGTATAGAGCTAATTAAATAATCAACATTTTATATAAGTTATGAAATTGCTCTGTTTCACAATAACTTTGCTTTATACTGTATAGAAACAGACTGCAATCATATTATTAATCATATTAATAGGAAAGGGACGACATAAAATGCCACGTATCAAATACAAGAACAAAATGAAAGGTGACAAATAAGTTTACTGACACTGTGGGACAATTTGTTAAGAGGGATATATTTCTTCATATATCATCCATTCTTTACTGTATCTGCAATTTAATTTAATTTAGAAGAATTTATTTTTTATTACATTTTAGTAGCATTTATTTTACTTTATTATTTTATATTAAATGCAATTAAAAAGCATGTAAATAACCTCACTAATTTAGTTTTTGTATTTGGGCACATCATGTGACGGAATAATGCAACAACGATGCTGAAAATTCAGCTTTGCATTGCAGGAATAAATTGCATTTTAAAAGTTCTTCAAATAGAACCCAGTTATTTTAAACTGAAATACAATTTCACAATATTTCAGTTTTTACTGTCACTTTTGATCAAATAAATGCAGCCTTGTTGATCAAAAGAGACTCAAACACACAAAAGACAAAACCGCGCAATTAAATTGTCAAGCAGGCGTTTCGAAACGTGAATGTGCCGCGCGAAATGCTAAAATATTAAAATAATATTCTGCTGTAACCAGCATGGGAATTATGACACTCTGACCACCTTCATTAAGGTTTAAAAGTCATTTTTTCTTTCGAACACCGATCACAGAATCTCTCTTCATACCCCTGAGCCAAAGCCTACGTATTTCTTTTCCTCGTAATAATATTCTAAGATCAGTAAAATAATATTCTATTTCACTTCTCGAACAAAGCCTGAAACACCATTAAACATCATTCATTCCCTGTGTCTGTAATAAAGCAGGTCAGTCGGTGCTGCAGAATTTGCTCATAATTCCTCTCAACCGAGCAGCTTCTTAAAATCTGGAGTCGTGACTGTAGTATTCAGATTTAGTCCCCGGAGCCTAGACGCAGTACAAGAGAAACACCTCCAAAACTAAAGATCCAGAGCTCTCAATGACTCACACGAGGACAGACGACACCGCCGGCAAGATCATCGCACTGTAAACATGTGCGCCTGGAAAATCACCATATGCTTGAGATGATAAACAGGAAATGAGGTCAGAGGAGAGTTTTATCATTTCATCATTTAATGCTCTCGCGTACTTCAAAGCAAATCATGGGTTCGTGGAGAAAAGCAGCGTTATCTCGGTCTCTCAGAAAAGGGTCTCCGCAGCGAATGGGTGCCGTCAGAACGGCTGATGAAAACATCACAATAATCCACACCCTCCAGCTCCATCGCGAACAGGTTTTGAAGAAAAAAGCTGAGCGTTTGTAAAATAAAAAACGAAATGTAAAAATCCATCAAGACATTTTTAGCTTCCATAATATTGTTTCTCCAGTAGGAAAAAATAGTCATCAGGAGTGAAATATGTACAGATCAAGAACTGTTTTCAAGACAAAATAGTATTAAACAGTTATATATACACAAATATAACAAGTGGACAACAAAGAAAAAACTTTATTATGTTATTTATGAAAATTATTAGCGTTACTATGGATTATTATATATATATATATATATATATATATATATATATATATATATATATATATATATATATATATATATATATATAATGTTTATGTTTATTTTTACAAACGCACACTTTTTACTTCTCAACTGATGGCGTGGTGTGGATTATTGTGATGTTTTTATCAGCCGTTTGGACTCTCATTCTGACGGCACCCATTCACTGCAGGGCATCCATTGATAAGCATGGGATGCAATGCCACACTTCTCCAGGTCTGATCTGATGAACTTGGACGGCACGAGGATGAGTACATTGTCAGCTATTCTCTTTTCTCTCAATTAACGGAAATTAGAATATAACATCCCTTTTATTGTTATATTAAAGAATCTTCATGCGACCGTGAAACTGCACATTTTGAAAGATGCAATACATAAAATGCATAACATTTTGGAATAATATTTTATTTAATAATTAATATATATATATATTTTTTTATATTTATTTTTATTTAAATATAAAGTTTTTTTACTCAAAATGGCAGTTTTGCTATAGACTTATAACTGTGAAAAAATGTAAAATGTAAAATTTTTTTTTTTACATAATGTTGTTTACGAACTACTCCTGCAGAAGGTGGTGCGTTTTAATAACTCTATTTACATGTAAATCAGGTTGGGCTCGGGTTGTCAGTCGCTGGTGAAGGTCAGCCCTGATGACTATCCAATAATAAACCTCCGCAGGGCTCTTGGGTTCCGCCTCACTGATTGATAACCAATCACAGCGTCCGATCGGCCTCAGAGCGATGGTGTCCAGGGGCCTGACTATATATCAACTCTCTCTCACAGAGAAGGCAGAAGAGAGAGTGTGTCTAAATTATTCACACAGTCAACTCTTTCGCACTAACCTCTCTACAGTGTGTGAGACCAACACAGCTGGGTATTATTATGGGACATTAGGCTAAAAATGTAAATGGCTGGAACATATTTAACAGCACCAAATTCTCACTCAGGCAAATGAATCTATTAGTGAATAACAGACATTATGACTCTCACAGGGGCCTTGGGGCCAAAGCTAGATTCACGAGCCATTCGGTATATGCAAGTTAGCAAGTATGAAACTGCATATTAAGGGCCTTTGCAGTGCGTAGATATTGGCTGCCACTGTAACATGTTAAATGAATATGAGGATAATTTCAGAAATGCATGCAATTAATCACATATATGATACTGTAGATTCTCGATCGCTGTGCACTGTGTATGTACTGTGTGTATTCATTATGTGTATAATGCATATACAAAAACAAAGATATTCATGTATGTATTTACTAAAATATGTGATGTTTCTAATAATATAATCATCAATATATATATATATATATATATATATATATATATATATATATATATATATTTTTTTTTTTTTTTTTTTTTTTATTATACACATATATATCATTATACAATAATGATAAAAAATTTATTTATATATATATAATATTCTATAATAAGCACAGACATATACAGTACTTTATAATAGAGCATAGTTTTAATAATCATTTTACAAAATTACAAAAAATTTGCTTTTCAAGCTTTTAATTAGTCTACAGTTGTAATAGTTGTTTGGGATGATAATATTTTGGTCATCAAAGCTTTGCCCTGAAATCTCCAGTGACTCATAAAAGAGCTGGTTTGAACAATGAGGCCATCGGAAGGGAAGCCTACGGGTAACAGCGAGTCTTTGTTTCACGTAATTCTATTATTTGCATGTATCTTTGATTCTGATAGAACTACAGCAAAAAGGTCTCATGCATTTTAATGCGTCTCCGTGGTGACATTAGAGGAGCCCATGAACCATAAACACACTGAACCTGATCCAGCTTTATGTGTTATCCAGTAGAAAACCCTGTGATTGATGGCAAAATAAACCCAGAATAACCAAAATCAATAAATACATAGACATTCACAAATATATAGAGAGAGTGAGCAGTGCAATATTTATTGTCTTTTGCCATAGTTTTATTACCAAACCTAATGGATGCTTGTGGAAAAATAAAAGACACCGCATGCCATCCTGACTGAGAATGTGACAAATAAACTTGAAATAACAAAAGAACGTGAAATAAAAATACACACCATTTCTTAATAAATGTCTGTTGTTTTATTGTGCTCAATTTATCAGTGCAGGTTACTGGAAATAATATAAATCATAATCTTGAATCAGCATTTCTTAATCTGAAACCACTTAGCTGATGTAAACAAAGCCATGCTGGCGAGTCCAACAATATTAACCAAATGTTTTAAATGCATAGTTAGCATAAAGATTAAAATGTGCTGAAAATGAACTCTGTCTCAGGCCATCCGAGATGTAGATGAGTCGAGTTTGGAGAAATGTAGCATTGAATCACTTGCTCAGCAATAGTGAATGGGTGCCGTCAGAATGAGAGTCCAAACAGCTGATAAAAGCGTCGCAATGATCCAGTTTGAAGTTAGTTAAAGTTAAAAAAAGATGGATTTGTTTCATACAAACACACAGTTTCACTCCACTCTGACGGCACCCATTCACTGCAGAGAATCCACTGGCCGAGCAGGTGATGGGGCCTTACATTTCTCCAAATCTGTTCCCATGAAGAAACCAATCTCGGATCAAAAATGTCCTGCAAACTATTCCATCCTCTCTTTAATTCAAGAAAATTCAGTTTGCAATGCTATATAAAGTCAGTTCAGAGCAAATGTCGACTGATCTTTACTGATACACTCTATGTTTGTGTGTGTGTGTACTCATCAGTCATTAAACATCAGTCGTCATGACAGATGATTGACAGGTGCATCTGACAGGAAGTTGACTAACAAACACCTCCAGCTACGTGTTCTGTCACCACGGGTAACGCCACATCACCACGATCACGCATTCGACAGCCCATATCTCCCAGAAGGAAGTGCCAAGCGGTCTGGGAACAGTCCAATCTGTGCCGCTAATTAGTTATTTCTTAAGACCTCCAGACATCTAAATAGCTCCACTCCAGATTCTTTATACAGTGTTTTAAAAGCGAGGATGATTATTGAATTCCTTTAAATGAACTGCAGTGTGGTGGATAATAATAAACAAGGTAATGCATGACAAAAATAAAACAGTTATTCTCTGCTTGCGTTTGTCAGTATGGTTATGTTGGGATCCAGAGTCTTTCGGCCAATCAGATCACGTTTAACAACCCACACCGTCATGCAACGCCTGCTAAAGCAACACGATTTTCTTCATTCTAAAAGAAGCAAGGCTAACAACAATAGCTATAAAAGGACTAGAATGAAGATAGAAACTCATAAAAAAACTATATTCATGTTAACTCACACTGTGCACTACATGAAACTTCATTCATAATTGTGTTACAAACTGTGCATGTTTACATTTGGAAATATAGTTTAAAAATAATGATTAAATAATAATAACGATTGAGTAGAATATTTTTTGCGATCAGAAAAAGTATTCTTCTAATTCAAAATTTTATTCAAATGTATTAACAATGACAATAACAATAATAGAAATAAATGAACAAAAAATTGAAGAAAAACTATCAACAACACTGTAGCATTGAAAAAACTTCTATTTTATATATTTAGTTGGACATCCTTAGGAAATTATAAGGGTCATTAGAGTTAGCGAACATGTTTATATCTACACTCTAAAAATAACCTTGATTTTAAGGGTTAAAAAAGTGAAAATGCTATGGTAGAAACCTGTTAAATGGTTAATTTCCAATATTAAATATCAATTTACAGAGAAGAAAATGTAAACTGACATTTCTAGAATTCTAATTTTGCTTGAATTTTTTCTTTTTTTCATTGACATAACTGTTTCTTCTTAGTTGTTTCTTATCAGTTATGTTTATTAGGGTTGTATGTTAC
>NC_056717.1:20394511-20412011 GCF_018831695.1 Puntigrus tetrazona | reverse complement strand
TAAACACACACAGGTGTTTCTGTAAAACACATCCTGAACGCCTCCATCGGGAGTGAGCCAATGACAGCATTACGAGTGTGTGTGTGTGTGTGTGTGTGTGTGCGTGTGTGTTAGTGATTGTTATGCTCACAATGAGACTGATTTTAGGGTGATTTCTATAGTATCATTCACTGTGACCTGCTCTGACTGGCTCATGTGTGTGATTTTTATGCTCTGTAGTACATTATATCGTGTTTTAAGCAGAAGCCAGCACTGTTTTAAAAAAAAAACAATCATTGACATCATTGTAAATCCAAATGCCTCAACGATGCAGCTTCAAAATTCATTATTTGGGAATGCATGTTTATGCATTTTGAGTTGCATACTATTTTTTTTAGTTTTTAGTGCAAATTTTGTGTGACAGCTTTACTTTGCGATGGAAAATACTGAATGCAAACATTTTTATTGCCAATAAAGTGCACAGATGAATTGTTCACACACACACACACACACACACACACACACAAAACAATTAGTAAAGTACACAGGGTCCATTTTTATGTTGACTTTATGATTGAAGCCTGTGTGTCTGTTAAATATCCCAGCAGGGTTGTGTTTTAAGGGTGAATGAGACAGAATGAGAAAGTACACAGACAGGAAGAGATTTTGAGCCAGTTCCCCACACACACACACACACACACACACACACACACACACGCTTTTATTCTTTCGGTCCTTGTTTTAACCGCAGCAGCCTCAGAACCTGCGCTGAATACTGATTTCATGTATTTGTCTCTCTGCCATCTTTGGCAGATTTATGGCTTCATTTTTACGGTGACACGAAAAACAACATGAATTTTCAAAGACTACAACCCCATCCGACAGATAAACAAAAACAAACACAAGTGAACGACTGCAGTAATGAGATTTTAACATTTCATGAAGAAGCGGCACAAGTGCTTGCCAGTCTAGCGCTATGCTCTCTGACTCTGATCTCAGGGTCCCTCACTTTCACTCTCTCCTCTATCCATCTCTCCCTCCCGGTGGGTGTTTTGTAATTAAAACTTGTTCCGAGAGACGCCCCGCTTGGCAGTTCGTGTGTCCCTTCCACCCTCGTGTCTCATTAAACCTGTGGATCAGAGCGCAGCCTTCACTCCTCATTCAGACAGGCCGCATAAAACCCACAGGAGCGCTGGAAACACAACCCGACAGCGTTAAAAAACTAAAATCTATTTGTCGAACCTGCGTCCAAATCTGCAACAGCAAAGAGACCGGAAATGATTCTCTTTCATCCTAAGAGACTTAGACTACTTCATGCAAATGAGCAGTGAGTAGTACACTGTCCTTGTAAAGTTGTGCACAAAGCATATAACGCATTATAAAATGTGCCGTACAAACAATTGTGATTGAATTTCATATTTATATTGCTTATTGATGGCGAGCGACAAAACATTCTTTGCTATTTTTTTTTTATTATAATAATATAATGATAAGATAACCTACTAATACTGACTTTAAGGCTCAGACAATGTTTCCAACAATATGCTTTGCCGAGATTAGAAAAAGTTTTGATTATAGAATGTTGCAGTATTTTAATTTTTTTTAATATGATACTTGACACCGCCCACTTGGAGGATGAGCCTGCTACCGTTTCCATAGCAACACAATTATGTCCGATTTTAAAACGGGCTGAATTTTAAGTGTTTAAGCTTTCGAGTGATTTCTTTTGAACTTTCTATCCGTCAAACAATCTTGAAAAATGCATCCACAATAATATTAAGCAGCACAACATTTTCCACATCGATAACAATCAGAAATGTTTCTTGAGCAGCAAATATATTAGAATGTTTTCTGAAGGATCAACTTTGCATCACAGTAATATATGACATATGAAAATATATTGTAACTGCACTATAATTTCATAATGTGATTGTTTTACTGTCCGTTTAATCAAGTAAACACAGGTGAGGAGAAAGGACTTCTTTCAAAACCATTTAAAAAAAATCATACAGATGCCAAACTTTTTAATGGTAGTGCATGTTGGTTTTGGTGCTTTCACTGTGGACAGAAAAATTAGGCTACTTGGACACAACCTGTACTGTACAATGCAAGCAAGTGGCTCGATAAAACGAAACCAGAGCGCTGCACGCTCACATTGCAGAAAGCCTCTAGGAGGTGTTCTAGTTTAGTTGTGTTGCATCGGGCTTCTCAGCCCAAACGGCTCGATATTTGCTCAAAAATGGATGAGGTAAACACTGTGTGCTCGGTGCGTACTGGGTTTAGTGAGGTTTAAAAACAGCATGTGCCGAAAAGCAGGGGGTGACAGCGAGGAGCCGGAGAGAGGATTAGATGTGAACACAGCTTCTGTGTGTGTGTGTGTGTGTGTTTGTGTGCGTGAGAAGCAGACGATGAGTTAATGCATTTATGCGCGCGGTGTGTCATGTAATCTTAATGGAACTGGAGCACTGCGAATAGTATTTACATGAATCGAATGCGTGCATGTGTATGCGCCAACGCTCACCCAACCGTGCAACTGAAACGCCTTCCTTATCCCTGTAAAGCCTGAGAACTAGTCAAGTAATACTCACCGGTCAATTAAGCGCAAAATATGAAAAAAAGAAAGAAAGCGAAACCCCAAAAAGTTTGCTACAATGAGAACATGGAGGAAAAACACCTCAAGTTTATTCAGAGGCCCATAGTGAGCTTAAATATGTAGTTGGTGAAGATATCAATATTTATATGGCGAAAAAGATCTGATGTATGTAAATCAGTGAGATCTTTAGAGCAGCGTAAGTTGTTTTCTCTCTATATCTTCAATAACGTGTCTTGGTAAGATGATGTTTAAATACTCGTAACATAAAATGCAGTGTACTACAATGATGATTGAGAGATGAACATGTAAGCTTTCTTCAGAAGCCTGATGAGCTTTTAGGAGACGATGATGTATAATCAAGTAAACCAAAGCTGTTTCAGTCCAGTAAGTGTTTGTATTGAAATAAACATAATTGTGTTTCTGTAAAGATCTCACAGCAGAAAGACCTCGAGTTGAAGATGGAGGTTTTGTTTACTTGCTAAAGACAAGCGTCACACAACAGGAAGCACAGAGATTGTGTTCAGCGAGGTTTTGGTCATGCCGATCATTTCGAGGCCTTAAATATGTGTGTATTAAATATTTGACACCGCAAAAAAAAAAAAAAGGTACAAAAGCTGTCACTAGGACCCATTTCAAAAATACACTAAAATGCACCTTTTGAGGTACTAAACTGTATCGTTTAGGTACTAATTTGTACCTTTAAAGTGCTATTATGCACCATTTAGGGCTAAATAATGAACAGGTGTAGCTTTTAAAAAGATACAAGCCCAGAAAAACTTTTGTACCTTTTCACAACATCACAAATGTTGGGGTCAGTTTGCTTTTTTACTTGATTTGCATGCTGTAATTCGTTTAGTGAACCAACGAGTAATCAACAGTGGCAGCGCACGGGAGCAAACCGGCTTCCCCCGGTGTGTGTGTGTGTGTGTGTGTGTGCAGAGAAATGAGATCAGGAAAGTCATCCGTTGACGTCTAATGTCGTGTGTGACAGCATGATAGCGAATGATTGATGCTTTTCTGCTTCAGCAGCGCACAATGAGTGTGTGTTTTGCAGGAGAAGCCGGGAATAATTCATGCTCAAGGTTACAGGATGGATGTTAAATGACAGACTGATGCATTATAAATATCAGAGGTTTGTGTTAGACTGTGCACTATTCACGATAGGTGAGTTATAATTATCTATGTCAAGTAGAGAGCTGTCTGCACGTCCTATCAATCACCTCAACATATACAGTTAGCAAAAGCATGTTTCTGAGCAGATTCAGCTTTTTTATAATGATTTAATTCGCTTACTATGTCATGTGCAATGGCAGCAGAACTTGCCACTTTTTTTACCCTGAAAGCTGACAGTAAGTCTAAATCCATATATATATATATATGCATGTATTTTCTTTTACTGACTAATTTCACTTATATCAGACCATTTATACTTGCATTTAATTTTTGATAAAAATTTTATATCAGTTGCTTGATTTTTAGTTGATTTATTATTTTTTTAATTAATTATTAATCTCAGTAAATATACTATGATTTTTGCCTTCAAAACCAAGCCAAACATATATATTTTATACATTTATATTACATGTACATTCATATATTCAAAAACGTGCTCTGTAATGTTTCAACAGAGTTAAGCAAATAATTATATTATATTATATTATTATAAATGTCTGTATGCATGACTATTTTTGCTGCTTTTATTTAGTGCAATTATTCAACTTTTAAAAGACCTTGCATGTAACAAGTATACTTTTTTATTTAAAAAAATGTCAAATGCAAATGTGCATGTAGTCTTGTTCAAATAGGGTTCGCGGATGTGTTTGTGTTTTCAGAGAGAAAGAAAACACAGTCCTAATTAATGGAAGGTTAAAATGGACTCGGATGTGTTCACCTAAAGAAGAGGGAGACGGAGAGAGAGAGAGAGAGATCATGACAGAAAAAAGGTTGGATGACAGAGAGGGAAAAAACAAACGTCTGCTGAGTGTGTGTGTGTGTGTGTGTGTGTGTGTGTGTGTGTCGTCTACGACTCTTCTGAGCCCTTATTAGGAAGTGAAGAGTGACAAACACAGTCAGAGCGCAGCCGTATATCACCGCAGTAAGAGAGAAGAAGGGAAAGAAATGGAGTAAAGTGAGAAGGAAAGATTAAAAAATATATAATGAGAATCGTTCAAAAATACCCATCCGTACAGTGAAAAGGTTGAGACTTTTTAAAGCTTGCACCAAATCCACATGATAATGCTACGGCAGCTGATCATAAATGAATGGAAGAGATTTATCCCAAATTAAAATGTATCTGCCCACCAGAACTAAATATCAGTCAAAAAACAGATGAGTGACTAGATCAGGTGATATCAAAATATCAATATATAAAAGGTCTTTAAATATAAAAATAAAAAAGGCCATACATATTAAGTCAATCAAAAGAAATTCTTATATATATAAATTTTTTGCACTAACTATAAATATATATATATATATATATATATATATATATATATATATATATATATATATATATATATATATACATCCAACATTAATAGTGTGTTTACATGATATATGAATGTGTACAGTTTACTTATTATGCATATATAAACATATAATATATAATTCAATATAATTAATTGAGTATATACATAGTGTATGTGCATTATTGGATGTATATATTATTATTAGATTTTATATAATATATAAATATTTAGAACATATGCATAACAAATTTTATAAATATATATGCATGTGTTTGAATTTATATATACATAATGAATATACACTACACAGTCATATATTACATAAATAAAAACTTTTATTTTGGATGCGATTGTGATTAATCGGATGACAACACTAGTATAACATAAATAATGATAAAGTTTTTGGTGTGCTTTTAACATTTTTATTAGTTTTTTTTTATGTCTATATAGTTTTTATTGGACTCAGATCAGGTGATATCAAAATATCAATATAACAAAAGTCTTTAAATATAAAATAAAAAGGCCCTACATATTAAGTCAATCAAAAGAAATTCTTATATATATAAATTTTTACACTAACTATATATATATATATATATATATATATATATATATATATATATATAACTCTAACATTTTTAATTTTTTTTTAGATTATTATCTTTTATTTTGGTAGTTTTAATTTTTCATTTTAGATTATTTCGTAATTTTAGTATTTAGTATTTACTTAGTTTAGCATTAAAACACCTTGTTTTTAAATAAAATAAGAATTTAATTGCATTTAATAATAAAAATAAATATTTTATCTCATTTAATGGTTTTATAGATTTAAGTTTAGTTCATTATAATCCTGGTTTAATATAAAATCTATATATATATATATATATATATATATATATATATATATATATATATTTTTTTATATATATATTATTACCGAACAAACACATTTATACTTATTTAATCTGCATTCACTCTCACTACTAAACTCAATTATTAAATATCAGATTTTCTCGTCTCGTGTCTGCTGCCATGCTTGAGCACAAATCATTTGAAGAGGAATGACATTTAAAATGTACCATTTGTTTTTCCCCGCACACACAAACACCGACAACGCCACACAAAAGACGACAGCCACATCACAAGCAGATTATCTCCTTTATGAGTGAATCTCACCCTGCACCAAGCCGACAGCCAATCACGATCCAGCTCCGCTTCCTCACTTAGCAAGCGGCTGACCGACGTGGACACAACCCATCAACTCATTACTGTCTACAGAAACAAACCACCACAGGAAGAGAGAGAGAAGTGATGGAGAGTCTGCTTGCCATGATCACTCCAGGGAACAAGCTGCTACCAGGGGTCTCAGATAGCAAATGAAACATTTAAGTGTGTGTGTGTGTGTGTGTGTGTGTGTGTGTGTGTGTGTGTGTGTTTGACGGCTGCCTCTGGGCCCAAGCAAGCAGAACAAGCTGCCGGTATCGATCAAGCTCACAAACCAGACGAGAAGGAATAATTAGATAAACGCTGTGTGTGTGTGTGTGTGTGTTTACGTGTGCTGAAAGCGTCACAAGCGTCGCTTCACGCTGCTCTGGATCTGATCCATCGGTGATATTCCCAGTGTTTACTGTTTATTCAGACCGGTCTCCGTACGGCAGCGGCGCTCGGATCACTGCCGGTGCGTGAAGCCGTACGCATGCTCTTCAAATCCACCGGGTGATTCAAAAACACACACAAATAAGTCAAATAGTCGACAAAAGGCTCCAGCATTGAAATAATCAAGCTGTTAATATCAGCAAATTCAATTTGTTATACAAATCTTGTGCTTCATTCACTTCCATGTAGATTAGTGCCAGTCTATCCAGGCATGTGCCTTTTACTGTATTATTAAAAACACAGTAAAATATTATTGCAATTCAAAATAACTGGTTTCTATTTGAACAAATTTTAAAATGTATTTTATTTCTGTAATGTACAGTTACAGTTGTTTTTTTTTATACAAAATTAATTGCATTTAATTCAAATAAAAATGTAATTTATAGTTTTTTATCATTTTCATTTAATTTAACAACAATAATCCTGGTTTATTAAAAAAAAAATTACATTATAATTTGCATTACTTATTTATAATTATACTTTTATTTATAATACTGAACAAACACACCTTTGTACTTAGTTAATCTGCATTCATACTCATAAATTAAAGTACTAAATATTAGTTTGCTTGACTCTTTTTGCCAGGCACGAGCACAAATCATTTTGGAGAGTAATTTTGCCTTTAAAACCACAACTCTAATGTAAAAAAAAAAAAAAATATATATATATATATATATATATATATATATATATATATATATATATATATATATATTTTTTTATATATTTTTTATTAAATTTAGTATTAACTAATATATATATATATATATATATATATATATATATATATATATATATATATATATATATGTTTATATATATATATATACAAATTCGATTTGTTTTAAAATTTGAAAATGTTACAAAATAAAGTTTAAAATATAAAATACCAGTAAATATTACTGCACAGATATTGTTCAAAAGTCTCTTTTGCACACTGATTAAAATTGCAGTAAAATAGTATACAATTATGAAATATTAATGCAATTCAATATAACTGTTTTCTATTTGAACATATTTTATAATGCAATTTATGTCTGTGATCAAAGCTGAATTTTCAGAGCCACTGCTCACGTCTTCAGTGTCACACGATCGTTCAGAAATCATGCTAATATGCTGATTAGCAGTGAACAGCGGTGATGTAGATGTCAGGTCTGGTGTACTGATAATGAACGCGGCGATATGAGACGCAGGCCCATCTTTTTCCGCCAGTGTGTGTTTATTAAAATCATTAAGCAGCACGCGCGTCTCTCTCTTGAGCCCGGCAGAGTCACGGGTCGGTGGGGTCGACGCAGACATGACCTCGAGCTGCTTCATTAGCGCTAGCATTAGCAGAGCTAACGAGAATCTTCTTTCAACAGTTCACAGAGTACATCGGTACTTTCCCCTGTGCCTTGATTCATCGGTTAAAGCTTATATAGGTGAGCAGAAAGGCAACAGATAAAAATCTGATAAAAAGCTTGTGCTTGGTTTTAGGAGTGAAACAATAAAACAATAAATTCTAATATTATTGATAAAAATTACCATTAGAATTATCATATATTAATTATACGTACTAATCAATTCATCGAATATTTAGATATTACATAACATAACAGAGAAATAGATACTAGATACATAATAAAATCAGCGTCTATATGTCTATTTTACACAGTTTTTAAGAAAAATGTTAGTAGCAACCAAGAACATCCTTCAATAATCAATAATTATTATGTAAAGTATGAACTTGCATTCAAATTGACTCAAACGGCATCATTTTCATAATATTTATTTCTAAATAAATACGCTTTATGCTAAATCATCCTCCCTGTCACATCGCTTAACATTTTTAATATAGCATTAAACATATCGTTTGTACATCAGTCGGTTAAGAGCTCAGTTAATTAGGTGTGTGTGTGTGTGTGTGTGTGTATATGTGTGTGTGTGTTTGCTCAAGCTGATGAAAGCTAAATCCTCTTGAGGTTCGGAGGGCTGTGTATTGATTTCTGATTGAAGAGAGTGGAATGAGGGATTCCCTTTGATTAATCTCTCTTTCTCATTTCCTGATTCCTCGAGCGGCCGGACACACTGAAGAGACGAGGACGCGCCGGGTCATTCAGTCTAACAGCGAGACGCATCTATCTCTCCATGACGCTCCCGTCCTCTTTTCAGACAGACCCAATGCTCAGATGGAAATACATTCATTGATATAAACAGGATTTCAGAATCTTTGATATTAGAAAGTATAAAAGATCAGCATTTATTCGAAATAGAAATATTTGCTAACTACGATTTTTCCTCCGAATTTGCTGCGTATTAGTTTGATTAAATTTTAGTTATAGCTGCCAAGGCAATATTTAATATTATATTCACCTAATAAATTAAATTAAATTAAATTAAATTAAATTAAATTAAATTAAATTAAATTAAATTTTAACTATATCTGCCTAGGCAATATTCAATATTATATTTTAAATATTCCTATAATAAATTGAATTTAATAAATAAAATTTTAGCTATAGCTGCCAAGGCAATATTCAATATTCAGTATTGCATTTTAAATATTCATCTAATAAATTAAATTAAATGCAATGTTAGCTATAGCTGCCAAGGCAATATTCAATATCATATTTAAATATTCGTCTAATAAATTAAATTAAAATGTAATTTTAGACATAGCTGCCAAGGCAATGTTCAATATTACATTTAAATATTCACCTAATAAATTAAATTAAATGTCATAAATTTTTAGCTATGTGCCAAGGCAATGTATAACATTACCTTTGAATATTTGCTGCTTATTAATAGTTAGTAAGATAGTTGTTAAGTTTAGGTAAGGGGCAGGATTAGGGATGTAGAATAAGGCATTAATATGCGCTTAATAACTGCTAATGAACGTAACGTAAGCAAAACATTATGCATTACTTATTGCTGCTATTATAATAGTCCATTTCAGCAGTTTCCCTAGTTTTCTTTCCAGCCGTATATATCTGGTGTAATGTTTTCATACAGCATCAAAATATCCCATGAAACAAGCTTCCATCGAGCCAGATCCACGAAGTCCTGCATAAAGTGTGAAACAACACGGCTATGGCGAAATAAGGAAGTTTTGTGGCAATCAAAAGAAACTAAATTCTATAAACGGTGTCCTGATGAAAAACAATTACCATCCAAATAGGACTGGAGACTGACACCGACGCTGAAACGAGGTCACTGATGAAACTCTGGCATGGTGCTTCTCTTTCTATTGATTTCTCCTTCTCCCCTGCAGTCGTGACCCAGCGGGAACTTCATTTCAGCAGAAATCTCCCGAGGAACAGGAGAAACCCACGACCCGTGTCCACACGCATCCATTCAGACAATTGATTTCAGAAAACACCACAACCGTTTTCTTCATCTTTCGAGAGAAGCAAACCAGACATATCTGAACATCGGCTCCGCTTGCTCAGACCAGACCTGGCTTGTTTAGTTCCCTGGAGATCCGGAGGGCTAAAGACAATCTGAGTGTGGGTCCCTCGAGTCCTGTTCGGCACGATGCCTTCACTCGCTCCGTCCCGCCGGGACACGGAGATACACGACTTCGCTGATGCTCGGGATATTACACCGATGTTCAACCAGCAAGCAAGCAGAGGAATCCAATTTGAGATGCACTTGAAAATGCTTTACTTAAGCGCAAGAATTTCATTATTGCTTCTGGGTGAAGAAATCTTCGTGTCGGGGTTATTGTCATCCACTAAAACTGAAACGAAAACTAAAAAAAGTCCAATGAAAATATATCAAATTAAATAAAAATTAAAATTTTTAGAAAATAAATATAATTTTTTTATTCATAAATATATTTTTTATAAATAAATAAAATAAAATATTAGCTATAGCTGCTGCGAGGCTTAGTTTAACTTAAAATACTACAATAAATAAATATTTTATTAAACAAATCTGTATAAAATATAGACAACTATATAGACAATTACAAAAATTATAAAAAAACACACACACATATATATATATATATATATATATATAAAAAAAAAAAAATATATATATATATATATATATATATATATATATATATATATATATATATATATATATATATATATATATATATATATATATATATATATTATATATATATATATATATGTGTGTCTGTTTTATAATTTATATATATATATATATATATATAGTGTGTCATATATATATATATATATATATATATATATATATATATATATATATATTTAAAAGACACACTATAAAATTACTAAAGTTAAAAACTAAGTAAAAGTGAATTTAAAATGATATAATATTAACTATAATATTAACACTAAAATAATATTTCACACTATAATATAATCATATTTTACCCCTGCATCAAAAGAAAATTAAGAGCATAATACGATATATTCTGCGTCAAGAAAACAAAGCACGGTTTAAGCAATATCAGTTGTTTTCTTAATATATTGTGACACGAAATAAGCAAATCCCCCCGATTATTGTAATGCAATAAAATAAATATATAACAATAACATCATATTTGATCTGCTAAACATTTATATAGCCCAAACATCGGTTTAAATTGAAGTTTGTTGTTCTCCAAAAAATGCTAAACATATTTCATTCTATTGTTGCTATTTATTTTGTGGTGAAACATGAAATATGAAATGTGAGATTGACCCGTTATAAAATGCACCCACTGTGTAATATTCACATTTGGCCAAAACGTGAACTAACATAATAAGCCAGTGTGGTGCCGGTCTAATCATATTTCGGCGCATTTTTACAACATTACAAACTTTGCTCAGCTCCAAAAACTATGAAATGAACTAGACTTTGTTGATCGCAATCTGAAGGTCATTTTCAAAACAAGTTATTTCACATAAATCCTGAATAATATTCATAAACGGTGCTGTTAATTAAATCCTACATCTAACATTAGTATATACGATTTATATAATTAGAATTGTATAAAATATTTAATCGCAATGAGAATAAACTCAGCAGGTCTTCGTGTTTTTTATATTTTCATATTAATACTAATGTTCTAATAGTTTATCTTAAACTCCTTAAAAATATACCGCATGTTAATATAAAAAAGAAAGCAAATTCAAGGCCAAAATAATCCTTTCTAACTAAAAATGCTGCATAACTAGCCGCATTAATACAAAACAGAGATTTTTGCAACCGCCCACAGCCATCTACTGACACAAAACCCCACTAATGCCTAATAAATGTGTCTGGATGAGGCAAACGTAAAAAGAAAAGGCGGCACGTGAAATCTAATTTATAGTACCTTAGAGAGATCTCAGCGACAGGGTGACGTCTTCACTAAATCTTATCCCTGCTTTAACTCCGTAATGAAATAGAGAAGCGTCACATGACCGCATTCGCTTTCAATCCGGGTCGATTGGCATCATGAGGAGGACAGGAGAAGAACAGCGCTCTCACACATGATATCACAGACATCACACACTAATGCACTTCTAGAAGAAAAGCAAGCACGGTGGATCTGATCTGAACCCTTCTGAAGCAGCATCTTAACGCGATAGATCTTCATTAGGGAGCGATTTCAAACACAAGGTCACGCGCAAGACTTGATTACCAATTGATTTCAATCCAGAGCACAAACGCGCACGTTCAGCAACGTCCGTATTTTTTTTAAAACGCTGGTTGACGCACATTCGCCTTTTTTTTGTTTTAAATGTGGCTTTCTTAAAAGATGAATCCGGCCGGTTTTCCGCAGAAGCACCAGACGAGGGAAACATTGACCCGCTTTCGGTCCGTTCACATCCTAATCACGTCTAAAGTCACCTCCAATCAATCGGCTCAGATCGATCGGTGCCTTTAATCAGGAGCTATTGCTTGAGAACACAATAACGATAATGAACCGTAACAGACACTGAACAAACACGTTTTAATTATTACTGCCCTTCTGTTCTTTCTAATGTTATTTTTCCAAAACGAGTAACAATACAACAAAATAATACAAATCTGATTAATCACAAAATAAAAATAGACCAAAAACAAAACAATTGCACACAAACACACACACATATATATATATATATATATATATATATATATATTTTTTTTTTTTTTTTTTTTTTTTTTTTTTCCTAAATATGCAAATATTCTTAATACATGAATCAATAAATGTTTAAATTTATTTTATTTTATTATTATTTAATAAACAAATATTATTAATACATATAATGATAGAATGATAAAGGACAATTATTACTGCCAATTGTTTTAATCTATTCTATTTATTTTTAATATTATTTTTCTTTGTACAGTCTCCAAAACAAATAAAATAATACAAACCTGATTAATCACAAAATAGACCAAAAACAAAAAGTATATATATATATATATATATATATATATATATATATATATATATATATATATATTACAATTATTGCAAATATGTAATTATTCTTAATACATAAATCAATAAATGTTTAAAATGTATAATTGTTGTATTTTATTTATTATTATTAATACATATAATGATAGAATGATAAAAGGACAGACTGATAAATAGAATTATAATCAAATAATAATAGTAAAATTACAGAGCAATAGTATGATGGAGAAAAATCACATTCAATCTAATTCTTTATTCAATTCAATTTAGACAGATAGAGATGGATGGATGGATGGATGGATGGATGGATGGATGGATGGATGGATGGATGGATGGATGGATGGATGGATGGATGGATGGATGGATGGATGGATGGATGGATGGATGGATGGATGGATGGATGGATGGATGGATGGATGGATGGATGGATGGATGGATGGATGGATTCTTTTCTCTTCTATTGATTGAACAGAGTCAGCTGCAGAGACAGGTGCTCATGAATGCAGAATGAAGCCACAGCTAAATACCTGTGCACTCTTTCAGTGCTTCAGCCCTGCATTATTTATTCATGTAATAATACACACAGCATTCATGAAATCAATTCATCATTCATGCCACTTCCAAGAAGGTAATTCCAGAAATGTAACAGCCGGGGAGGCTCGGTGTTTGCGTTTCTCTGAAGGTTTACTCAGCAGTTGGCGAGTCTGTGAACCGATTACTCTATCAATCCGCAGAGCTGTGTGACAAACGCCTCTGAATCCTGACGCTTTCATTCAGAAAAGGATGCATTAAACTGATCAGTAGTGTCCTGTACAATGTTATAACAGATTTCCATTTTACATAAGTGCTGCTGAACTTTACAATCATCCTAAAAATGTGTCACAGATTCCACAAATATTGATAATGATCGGATTTAAAATACATTTTAACATATAGAAAAGTTATTTCAGAATTGCAGTAATATTTCACAATATTGCATGTTTTAATTTTTTGCATTTTGCATCGCATTGCATTTTTTTTTATGTATTTGTATCCTTGGCGAGCAGTAGAGACTGCTTTTTCAAATACTGTATCCTAAGGAAGGAAGGACTGACTCAAGCATGCAATAAACCTCAGCCGAAAAAAATCAAGACTAAAGATCTGCATTGGTAATAAACATATTGACTTCTTTACTCGGCTGACACCGAGAGCGCGAGAGTGAAGATTGAAACAAGCTTCCTTACTAACGAAGGAAGAAAACATAGCATTCGTCTTAATCAGCGCACCGCGATTTGACCATTTTATCTCTAACGCTGGTTTAAAATCTGGGTCGAGATAAAAGCGGCGATTTCGTAGTATGCATTACAGCATACGTTTCTTTAAAAGCAGAAAAGAGTTCACTTTCTCATCCTCGGGACATCCCGGATGTATACTAGTCAATATTTGAAGTGGATCAAAACCTTTCATCAAAGCTGTCCTAAAAGCTAAAACTAAACGTGCTCTTGACTTGGGACAACCTTAATTCGTTTTTTTGATCCACTTCAAATGTTGACTCCTGTAGATGGGCTTGTTTCTTCGCCAGGTTTGGCGAAATGCAGCATTTTGTCAGTGTCTCAGCAATGGAGTGAATGGGTGCCGTCAGAATGAGAGTCCAAACGGCATAATAATCCACAGCGCTCCGGTCCACCAGTTAACATCTCGAAGCTCAAAGCTGCGTGTTTGTAAGCGAACAAACCCATAAAGACATTTTTAACTTCAAGCCGTTATAATGCTAAAATATGAGCCTATAATTCATAATAACACTTCCTCCTCTAGTGAAAAAACTCAGCTTTTCTTGTCCTTACGCATCAAAATCCAACGACATATATCTTTAGAGTTGTTTTGGACTGTAAGCAGTGTTTGATCTGTGCATATTTTTCTCCTGATTCAGAGGAGACTGCTTTTTCCACTGGAGAAAGCGATATTATGGATAACGGACTGAAGTTAAAAACGATGTGACGGCACCCATTTGCTGCAGAGCATCCATTGCTGAGACACTCGAAGCAATGCTACGTTTCTCCGAAGGAACAAAGCAAACCATTTCATTTCTGAGTACTTCTGCTCTTCGTCTGTGGATTTCCTCAGTCACTGCAATACGTCACACTTTTATTGTTGAGTACGATAAAAGCCAGACCCTGTGAAATTAAGGTTTCGCTCTGTAGTCGTATTGAAAGTTTCCCCTTGCTCACGTCTGTAGCATCACCATGAGATTATTTCAGCATAAGAGAGAACTCACCGCTTTAATACGAATTAAAGATTCATTACGGATCTATTCGAGGCTCGTAATTAATTCCAGACTCAGATGCAGCAGACTGTCAAGAGTCCCGTAATTATTTGTTTTCCTCGTCTGTCTGTTATCAGCAGGATCCAAAACTCTAGTAAGCAATACACACGGCGTTAATTACTCCCACCTGGTGGGAATGCTATATCTTCATAACCTTTTCCTAATGTCTGTCCCAGGTGTGTCGTTATAGATCAGGCTGGGATTAGAGAGAGAAGGCAGGTGGGGCGGGGCGTTCGCGAACGCGTGCTTTGATGCTCGGCCAATCAGGACGCAGGGCTCAGGAACGACGCCATGTATCACCGCGCCGCTGACTCGCGGGAAGAAGCCGAGCCAGAAAAAGTAGACGAATGTCAGCAGATCTCTCTCGCTCTCCATTCTCTCCGTCTGAGATCTCAGTGCTGGACTTGCAGAAAACAGAGTTCATTCAATTTCGCTGATTAATTGGTCCATTTTTCTTTCCTAATGTCTTTATGCATATTTTAAATGGACCTTCTGTCCGGACGCAGTGCTGGGATCAGGAATGAAACTGTTTGGGGCAAAAAACTTAGGAAACGGCTCCCAAAAAAGGTAACAAGTAAAATAAAATTATTATATTAATGCATAATCCTATTATAGATGTTTAATAAAACTGATTAATTAAATTAATATGTATATATAAGGTTAAATTTTTATTACTGCATAATGCATTAGTATCATTTATAATATTATATTACCTTTTTTAATCTTTTTGGGGTTACAAAAAATATAAAATATTATATTTACATGAACAAATCATATATATATATATATATATATATATATATATATATATATATATATATTGTGTTGTATATGTACAACAATGTAAATATATTATGTCTTGTCCAAATTATTAAACTTTTTTCCATAATTTCCACGAAATTATATTTAAAACTTATGTAGCCAAGCTCTAAGATTCTCCTCAGACTTTAAATAAAAATGAGCAAAACTTGTCTAAAAAACCCACTATTGCTAAAGTGCAATTGGTCAGAATTGTTTTAAGGCGGGGCTTTTTTTTTTAATAATCAGCTTTGAAAAAACTGAATGAGAAAAAACAAATCTCTAAAATAAATTAAAAACGTGATACATCAAAATCTGAAGTCAAGATTGCTGCATAATCGAATGTGAAAACAGGCTTAAAGCATGAAATGTATTCTACCCAAAGTTTATTAAGTTATGCTGATTTCACAGGCAGCAGCCAGAATGGTTCAGATGAAATTTACTGACACATATCTGACACAAATGAGCAGAATGATGTGTGTTTTACACGTTTACAAAAAAAAAAGATCTTATAAAGCTTTAAAATGCTCCTGAAATGAACTCCTGTGGGCAAATATTGGCTATTATTGAAAAAGTACATTTCTGACACTTCACTGAACACAGCGATCCGCTCCATAAATCTCTTAAGAGACTGACGGGATACAGTAGACGGATGGAGGAGTGAGTGACACGCAGAAAGACGGAGGGATGATATAAAGGGCAGACGAGGTGAGGGAGAACAGAGAGAATGAAATATGAGGAAGATAAAGAAATGACATTACCGTTCATCTCCACAGAGAGACCTTCTGGAGAAAAACAGAAGACGGATTCTTTCTCATACAGACAAAATAATAACTGATGGACATGGTCAGATAGAGAGAAAGAAAGACTGAATGCTATAGTCCAGGTGTGCGAAAAGATAGAAAAATAACACACACAAAAATCCAGGAAAGCCAAAGATGAAAGATCAGTGTACAACACGAGGCGCGAACACAAATGAAAAACACCCTGCTAAAATTGAATTTTTTTTTCCAAGCACCAGACAGAAACACATTGCATTTCCAAACATTGCTTCTACAAAGATGATGAGGAGAAATATGAAAGGCCTCCTGGGAGAGAAACACAGGCCCAAGTACACTTGTATTGTTTCAAAATGTATTCCCTTTGTGCTTTCGTTTAATATTATTACAGTGTCCCTGATTTTTATATCCTTTTCACTTTATTTACTTGATTTATATGAATGCATTACAGTAATATATATATATATATATATATATATATATATATATATATATATATATATATATATATATATATATATATATATATATATATATATATGCTGGACGGTTGTAAAGAACATTTCACTGCAT
>NC_056717.1:20382011-20392011 GCF_018831695.1 Puntigrus tetrazona | reverse complement strand
GGGGTCTGATGCATACAGAAATATAAGTGAATGAATCCCTAGGGCTACATAGTGTCTGTTTCAGTGTTCATTTTAAAACAAAATCAGAAATATACTGTTTTATTGTTGCATGACGCTAATGAACTTGTGAGGTTACTTTTTGGACATACAATTAATAATAATAATATTAATAATAATGATAATTAAATAAAACTCTAATCTAGGCTGCATTTCTAGATAAAAATACAGTAAAATACGTAATTTATATTATTATTTTTACAATTTAAAATAGCAGTTTTCTATTTGAATCTATGTGCAAATGTCATTTATTCCCGTGATCAAAGCTCAGTTTGTAGCATCATTACTCCAGTCTTCAGTGTCATATGATACTTCAGAAGTCATTCTAATGTGATGATTTGCTGCACAAGAAACATTTTTATTATATTAGAGGTAATAAATACGTTTATTGCCAATGCTGGAAACTCTTCTGACGCCAAATGCGATAATTTGAACTCTCTTTAATGTCACTTTTGACAGTAACTCAATGCTTCCTTGCTGAAAAAATAAAATAATTTTGCATGCAGCAACTAAACCATTGAATCACCTAAAAACATAAGTAAACAAATAAATAAAAAATAAACAAATGACTATTATTATACATATATATTACTATATTATACTGAACTAAATAAGCAATGCAAATTATGAGGTTTAGTTATTGTTGTAGGCCTATAAAAACTTAACTTGACACATTTGATTGATCACATAAACATAAAAAGGTACAACTAGACTCTAGAGCACTGTGCTGAACTAAAAGAGTCTCAAATCCGTCCACCCATGTAACACAGAAGAGCAGCACGAGGTTAAGCATCAAGACATCCTCAAGGTGAACGAACACGCCATTTCCCCATCGCAGTCAGCCTGACTGGAACGACCAAGGCTAATGGATCCATAACGGTGTACTTTCTTTCCCCTCCTTTTCCTTTTCTACATTTACCTCACTCCATCGCACAGAAGCAGAAAGGAGAGAGAGAGAGAGAGAGAGAGGTCACGCTCTTTGACTGATGTCAATCTGATGGGCTGTAAAGAGTTAAACGCACAGAGAGCTTCACAACAGAAGCGCCACACGCATTACTCTCGGCGAGGAGAGAACAAAACAAGAGAGAAAACATGTGCGGCATGCTGTTCGAGCACGTGTCCAGGTCCTGCTCTGTCATAGTGACCATATGAAAGCCTACGGGCTTTATTTTCTGACCAGCATGATGAACAATGTGTGAGTGAGAATGAGAGAGAGCAATCATCACTCTGTCCAACCTCGAGATGACCCCCGCGGCGCGTGCTTTATATCGCAATGGGACTTCCCACTGACTTCTATTGTTTTTTTTCTTCCAAAAAGTTATCTTTTCTGTATACTAAAATGAAAACGATTTTTTTATAAAAAACTGAATCTCTTTATTCTAAGTAGTATGAGGAGTGCTTGGTCATGCAAAACCCACTGCCAGGAAGAGAAGTGCTCCATATGGTTTGTTATACTGTTGCCAGGGTGTTGATTATGATGGATGTTGCATATCATGCAATTTTACACAAAAATAAAGATGCGAGATAACCACTTATTTCCAAGACAACAACTGGAAGCTACACACTAAATAAAACATGCAATGCACTTGTCTGACTTTTTTCAAATAGCACCCTAGTTTAACATATCTTTTAGTTTTTACACATGTATATTTCTGTCTATTTTACAGGGCATGGATGTATGCAATGACAGGCATAATGATATGGATGGTTGGATTTATGGATGGATAGATGAACGGATGAAATGATTGATGGATGGATGGAGCGATGGACATAATGACATATAGAATGATGGATGGATGGAGGGACGATGGATAGATGGATGGATGGATGGAAGGAATGACGGACAGACAGGTGGACGGATGGATGGATGATGGATGGAAAGATAGATATAGATATAGAGTGACATATGGATGGATGGACGGATGAATGGAATGATGGACAGACAGATGGATGGAGCGATGGACATAATGACAGAATGATATATAGAAGGATGGATGGATGGATGGATGGATGGATGGATGGATGGATGGATAGATGGATGGATGACAGATGATGGATGAAGTGATTTAAAGATAGATATACACATAAAATGACAGACATGGATGGATGGATGGATGGATGGATGAATGGAATGACAGATGGATGGATTGATGGATGTAGCGATGTACATAATGACTGAATGATATATAGAACAAAGGATGGGTAACAGATGGATCAAAGGAACAATGGATTGATGGATAGAATGATGGACAGATGGATGAATGGAATAATGAATGGACAGACAGATGACAGATGGAAGGATGGAAAGATAGAACAAAGGATGGATGACAGAAGGATAGAACGATGGATGGATTAATAGATCAAAGAATGGATGGATGGATATAACTAATGGACAGATATAAAAACAGACATAAATGACAGGACAAAAAATGAATCATGGAGTGATGACAATAGTTTAGATGAATGGATGGACAGAATGATTGACAGATGGATGGACAGAAAGAATTGCAGACAGATATAACAGGTGTTGTATACAGTGTTGTCAAGTGTGTGGTTTAACCACAGAATCGGGCTTCATTTACTCCGTCACCAAGAGATTTTGAGTCCATCTTGGCCCGCCCCACCACAATGTGATGTCACTGGATGCGAAAACTGCAGAAAAATGCTATTTGGCTAGTTTTGGACACGTTTTTAATAACAATTGGACTGGTTTTGATTCGCAGACATGCTGGCAATCCTGATTTGCTTGATAGCTGCTCATTGGTCTAATTCAAAAAAGTCCATGCCCAGCTCTAAATACGGACCTCTCAGCATTAATCTACTGGACTTTATTTAATTTGAGTCCACAGAACAACCGCAGCAAAACACACAGGACTGCGCCCACCCTCTATACGCAATACTCATTAGGCTTGGCTGGTGTTGATGAAGGTATCTTGCATCCTGTGGGAGTCCAGCCCAAATCTGAATCACTAATCTCGAAAGAACCTTCCTGGCATCCTCTGGCCCGAAGCAGCATCCGTTCTGTCAAAGTTAAACATGTTTATCAGCAAGTTTTGTTCACGATCTGGAATGGCTCAGCTTTCTGCTCCCGGCCTCTAATTTCGCAGGTCACTGCTCTGGATTATTAGCCTTCCGGACACTTCCATGAACCAGCGAATCTGTTGAGTTTGGTTGAGAAGATGAGAGTGGAAGGGGGACACATTGATCTCAGAAGAAGAGAGCGAGGAGCCCCCGTCATGACGACAGATGAATCTGCCAACTGCACGACACCTGCTCCCACGGCGACGGGCTGGTGGCCAATGAGAGCGAGTGGGTGGGCACAGCGGGGTCCTGGCTCACTGTACGCATGCATATGTATGAGTGTGTATAGTGCCTGCCGTCCCAGCAGGCCGCGAGTCTGTTCCTGTTCTTCATTCCAGCGCTGCACAAAATTACCAAACACAGGCCAGGTAATAAGGTAAAGGGGACGGATACTGCGCTGAAGAGTAGAGATTGCACAGGCATTTCTACATGCTTCGTTCCAGCGCGAATTCGTTCTATATTCTGAGGCAGCTGCAATCTGACAATTTAATGTTCATGAATATCTAAAGAGTTTAAAAGTGGCAGTGATCATATTTGGCATAAATTGAGGGAAGGGTTGAAATATGCATAGAAATTCAAGAGCTTTCCTAGACTGTAATAATAAAAAAGGTGGGTTTTTTTAAGTTGTAAATAAAACATTATTGGAGCGCATTTTACTAGAAAATTTAAAATGTCTTGTTTAAAGCAGTCACATTTTAATAATTGACTATAAGTGTTTATTTGTTGCATTTGCCAAAAATCTCTGAGGGAAAATGATTCGAAATAAAGTCCTACACAGTTTTTTGTATATTATTCATATTTTCAACCAAAGGATTAATCGATGATTAAATGGAATTAATGAACAATGCTGGATTATATATGAAATATATAACAACAGAATGACAAACAGACAGATAGAAGATTAATGAATGAATAGAGATAGATAGATAGATAGATAGATAGATAGATAGATAGATAGTATTAGAATAGAGTGATAAAGACAGTGTTAGAATGACAGAGAGAACATCAGAAAGATAGATAGAATGAATGAATTTTTCATACATGTTAAAATTCTTAGAACAATCATTTGTACGTTCATTAGGGAAATAAATATGAGGAGCGTCAGAGCAGTGGAGCTTGAAAATTTTACACTCAAGCATTCGCTTTGCTCTCATTCAGTAGGAATTGCTCCAGGGTATGTTGTCTACACATACACACACACACACACGCACGCACACACACACACACACACACACACACACACACACACACACACACACACACACACACACAAACACACTCAGAGTGTGCAGAAGAGGAATTCCTCTGTGTTTGTGTGAACACTGCAGCAGTTACTGACTTAAACTCTCACTCACGTCTCAATGCTGAACGCACACACAGAGCATTAACTAACAGCCAGCCATCGCAGTCCTGGGACATTTTTATTTGCCATAGTGTAGCCAAGCAGGAAAACAAGAGCATGAGGAGAGGAGAGGAGAGGAGAGGAGAGGAGAGGAGAGGAGAGGAGAGGATGACCGATGAGTAAATAAGATAAGAATATCAAACAGCTCAGGCACACACATCCTCTGCCTCCACGTCTGAGCATCACATGCACATCTTCAGAGAATTCAAACACTGACGTACAGGAGAAGCTCTCAGCTTGCCCTCTACCTTCATCTAACACACTGTCTTTGCATGCTCGCATGGCATGTTTTCTGAAGCATTGTAGCGAATGCATATTCAACGACTCCAGAGATGCCTCAAGATTTTCCTCAGTGCCGCACGACTCTTTCATATTAATCTATAAATCAAGAGGCAAGCAGGCGCATGTGCATGACAAGCTGCTGATTAATTAGAATTGGTTGGCTATGTTTGGAATATTAGGCTACACAAATCTGCAAGAGGATGCAAGAATCAGGGTTTTCACTGGGTTTATACTAATTGATTTCCATCGCTTTATGGTAATTTCTAGCTGACGAAATGCTGTAAGAATACCTAGAAAACGCATTTACAATTACCTTTAAAATGTAACATTTCCCATTTAATTTTTCATGTGTGCTGTTATGCTCGGAAAACCTAAATATCATAAAATGCATAAAATTTCTCATTTAATTAGGAATTCCTAATTTAATTTAATGACTCGATTTAATGTCAGACTGCCCAAGGCGTTTTCACACAAACTTAAGAGATATACGAATACCACAATGTCAAGTTTGATACCAAAAAAAGTGTCATTCCACTGCTTTAGCTTTTTTTTATAATTGCCTATGGCGCTGTATTTCACCTTTTTAATGCCACTGCAATTTCCGCCATTTCGCTGACCTCGCTGGCACGCCCTCTCGACAAATCAGCCAACCCGACGACAGCAAAAACCCACGCGCAAAATGATTAACGGCCGCTCATTGGCTACTAAAAGAGCGCGCCGCTCCCCTGACACTCACACACTCACACTCCACTCTCTCTCTCTCTCTCTCTCTCTCTCTCTCTCTCTCTCTCTCTCGGCTGTTGAGTCCCGTCCCGTTCCGTGACAGAGACAGGTGCGATTTCTCACAAAGCAGAATAAACGTATGCCTGTCAGGTAACGCTGCAATTTTATGCGAGGTATTACAAAACATCGCGCGCTTAGTAAACAGTAGGCGGTATACGGCACGCTGCTATTTCATTCGAAACAAACCCTGGGCGCTCGCCTTAACGGGGAGGGGAGGAGAAGGGAACCTCCATCTGCAGAAAAACCGAGGAAACCCCGCCTGCATGGTGCATCCCCGTCAGGTCCCGAGCAATAAAGTCCCCTTCATCACCCTGCTGACATTTAGACCGGTACACCGTTTCATAAAACGACCATATTGAGGTCGCAAAGTAAGCGTTCAGTTTATGTAACCGAACACTCACACCCATAATATGATAATAGTGTTTTTTGTGATGCATTTAAGACTATGCGATCCCCTACGTGAACTGCTTTCATAAACACTGGCATAAAAAATCGAGTGGCCGCAGACACCGAAAGAAAGCCCACATGAGCCTACACATGCAAGGCATAACCTAAAAATGAGCGACAGAATGACAGAGGTGCATCAGTTTTATATCTTAAAATCCTGCAGAAACGAAGCACGCGCTAAAAAACACTTTAAGAACTCAAAAAAATAATAGCAATAATTCCGCGCGTGATCTGCACCCAAAAAGCACGCGGTGCTATTTAAAAGGCTACGTTTTATTTCACTACACCTGCTCTCTCCACCTCGCGCTCGTTTACTTTTCGCCCCCAGACGGAACCAAGCATCGTCCCGCTGGGACGCGCGTCTCGCACGAAGCCGCATTTTCACGTCTTGCTCGAGGGAACAGTTCGCCCGTGGGATAAGTTGTGGCGTGCTGTCGTACCTTGTATCCTAGTTTGCGGTGTTGTTCAAGGCAGGCGTGGCTGAGAAGCGCATGTTGCTGCCGCCGGCTCATTCATTGAAAGCTGCTCCGCTTGTGCTGATGCGTGTGTCTCTCTGCGGTTTGACTCTGTTGTGTTTCACTCTCTCGTGCGGTGGAAATACTCTCGAGCGCGTCCTGGGTGGGGAGGGTGGCACAGGAACGCGCAGCCAACTCAACGCGAGCGCGCATTGTTTCATCTGAAGGTGACAGACTGACATGTACACTGACAAAAGTTCATCTATCTATCTATCTATCTATCTATCTATCTATCTATCTATCTATCTGTCTGTCTATCTATCTATATATCTCTCTATCATCTATGTATCTATCTATCTATATATCTCTCTATCTATCTATCCTCTATGTCTCTTTCTATCTATCTGTCTATCTATCTATCTGTCTATCTATCTATCTATCCTCTATATCTTTCTATCTGTCTATCTATCTATCTATCCCATATCTATCTATCTATCTATCCCATATCTATCTATCTATCTATCTATCTATCTATCTATCTATCTATCTATCCTCTATATCTTTCTATCTGTCTATCTATCTATCCTATATCTATCCTATATCTATCTATCTATCCATCTATCCATCCATCCATCCATCCATCCATCCATTAAGCTTGACTGGGGTAAATCATACAAGCCAGATCACAGAAAATATCATTTCATTGCAGAGTCGGGTTATTGTATGTCACTGCTGCGCATTTGCGTTTCAGACCCGTGTTTTCGTACGTGGAGCACAGAAGACGAATGAAATTTGACAAGAGTCAATTGCTAGAAATATTCCTTTAAGGAAAGGAAAAACGCAAAACTAATGTGCAATCATTTAGAACAGACCTAATTGTTCATTTCTATTTACTATCATTTAATTGTAATTTCCCAGCTTCCATCACAACCTGTAAAAGTGGAATTATTTAAAACGTATCTATAGCGCCCTCTGGTGGTTATAACGAGAACGCGCCGATTAGTGATGTAGGGCAGGCTACTCAAGGACAATAAAACAAACATAGCCTGGATTTAAGCATAGTTGCTTTTTTTTTTGTTTTTTTGGCAAATATCTGTTTTGTTGCTAATATTAATTATAGTTTGAAGACTCATTTGAACTTCGGAAGAGATAGTAATAGTTCAAAACAGCAAGATCTGTCGCTAACACTGAGATTTATTAGGTTTCATTAACAAAATCAGAAAGTGCTTGGATTTTTTTTTAATTATTACATTTCACACGGTCTCTAAAATGCACAACATCAGACATCGATGATCTTAATTGATGCAACATATAACGACTGCGAAGACGCCTTTCTTCAGATTTTACCAGAGAACCTTAAAAATATAAAAATGAGAAAATGTGAATTTTAGGCTGACTGCTCAACCCACTTACGTCCACGTGTTCTAGACACGTCTGGAAACGAACATTTATAAGCCAAATTAACTAAAATAGCGCACGTTGTCTACCATTAGAGGCAATGTCATACCATTATTATGTTCGTTTTTATGTGTTTATTTACGACATCGGGTATGTTCTAGACACGTCGGTCGGAAAAAGTTGGCAATTTAACTTTTCTACATAAAATTCAACGACTCTCTACATCTACAAAATATTGAATTATTTTTTTATTTTTTTCCCGTTTTTATGAAGGTGATTTAAACTGAATAATTATTTATTCTATTACACTTACACAACGATATAATATTTGCATGTCAAACTCATTGTGTTATTGCACATATATGAGAAGCCTCCCGCACGCTGAAAGAAAAAACCCTCTCGCGCGAAAATGACGTCCCGTGACGTCGGCTCTTCAAAAGTGAAAGTATTTTTTAAAGTAACTGCGACACGTAATCGCAATATAAAGCGTGAGTATCAAGTTAACTTTTTAATGGCCAGAAACCATGCGTGATGTTTATATTTAGTAGTTTAAAAACCAGTGAAATCGACACGAAAGCAGCTGTACTGTAGGACGAGAGCTTTTACGACGTCGTGAGGTTTGGCGCCAGACTAAAAAACCGTTAGATTTTTTCGCGTATTGTCGTAAAGCGTTGTTTAGACTGGTGTTATCGATTGATATTACTCGATATTACTTTTATGTTTGGTTGTTCTTCGATCGTATATTTGTCGTTAACGCACATATCCGCAATGCTAATTAGAGATTCTAGCTGATTGTGAAATGAAAGCGAAATTAATCAAGTGATATAGAAACAAACAAGTATTTATGACTAGAACAACTGAATTTTTAACCCAACTTTTAACGATTCATGACTAAGTACTACAGCAGCAGTACACTCAAAAACAACATAAGGAAGTGTGACCGTTTGTCAGCTTTGGTAAAGCTAACAATAGCAAAGGAAAAAAACGGCTGTTTGAAATCCCCATTGAGTTTTATGGCAGGACAAAAAATACAGTAGGAGTCACTTGGTGGCCAAAACGCAGTCTGGTTGCTGAACTTTCTTTATATTCAGCAGAACAAAGAAATTCATACAGATCTGGAATTACTGAGAGTATGATGACAACATTTAAATTTTTGGCACAGACTTTAACCTATACGCTTCTTTCTCTGGTGGGACACAAACAATACTCACATAGCGGGGTATTTGTTGTTACTCATATAATGACGAATGTTCTGATTAAATTTGGTGTACTCAGCAGCAACGTTGCAAATACTTCCAGGTTCATAAACATTCGGTGTTAATTTTTTTTTGCTGTGATTTGGTTGTGTAAGCTTCCTGTTTATTTCAGTCAAGGCAGAGGCATCAGACTCCATGAGGACAGAATGAGCCATGTACAACAATGCAAAGATGGAGATTTCTCTCCGGGATGCTGGTACTCTCATTAAAAGAAACAAAACGGCCACATTTGCACCTGCTGTTAATACACTACAAAAACTGTTCAGTTGATGTCACCAAGCCCTCTTGTTTGCCGTGATTACAGTTCAGACGAGCAGGAAAGATCAGATTCACCAGAGCCCAGCTTTGTGTCCATGAAGAGTGACTGGTCTATAGATCCTCCACCAGAAATGAAAGGAGGAGACATGCAGAGTGTCAGGTACACAGCTTCTTATGGTATTGATGTTAACTTTTGACAACATGGCAGCAACAGTAATAGGAAAAACACACCAATAATCAATATAATCTGGAATTTTGAAAACTGGTTTAAAAGTGGTGTGTTAGAACAGAGTATTGCACTCAATTTCATAACTTAAAGTAGGATTAAATTATTCACAATGATTAATAAACAAACTTGCAGAGGGGGGAATATGCACAATTTCATATGTTTTCCTTTCTGCAGAGTCTACAGACTCTACAGACAGTATCTTAAATGTAAAATTAAATGTAATCTCTGTTCTGTTGCAGTTCAGATCAGCAGAAGAGCTCAGATTCACCAGAGCCCAGCTGTGTGTCCATGAAGAGTGACTGGTCTATAGATCCTCCACCAGAAATGAAGGATGGAGACAGAAGGTACATAA
>NC_056717.1:20373570-20381911 GCF_018831695.1 Puntigrus tetrazona | reverse complement strand
CTCCGATTTCATCAAAAATACCTTAATTTGTGTTCCTTAGATGAACGAAGGTCTTACGGGTTTGGAAGGACAATCAACGACAAAACGTTCATTTTTGTGATGAACTAACCCTTTAAATTCATCAAAAGATTTTTAGATGCTTTTAAATAAATGCTGTTTCTTTGAAAATGTACCAAGAAATGAACAGCGGTTTTTAACATTAATAATAAAGAAGAAAAGTTTCTTGAGCAGCAAATCTGCTCTGCATCAAATTACATTTTACAATGAATTCAATATAGTAAATGGTTTAGTTTATATAGTTTAGTAATAGTATTTCACAATATGAACGGATAAAGGCGCTTTCGGCCTAATGATGGTGTAATTATTGCCTCTACCAACAGGAGATATAAAAACGGCAAACCTCGACCTCTTGACATACTAAACAGAAACTACAGACTCATTTTCACGAGCATAAAATTATGCAAATGTTCAGTTCGGTTCCTAATCAAATGTTTAATTTCGGTTGTGAAGAACATGTCCTGAATCAGATGACAGCGTACTTCACCCGAACAAATGAATGAATCCACTCACCCTAATCCTGTAGGGCAAGGATTTTACGTCCAAATCCAGAGGTCTCGAGCAAAACGCAGGATGCGGTAAATGTTGTTCCCAGGTTAAACAGGGCAGTCCGCATGACCGTGTAGTGAGAGTGTGATATTATGTGCTTCAACAGATTAGGGATAGTGACAAAGTTACTCTTTTTGTTTTGGGAAAGTGGCATAGCTGTATTCCGATTGGTTGAGGATGATGAGGGTAATGCTGATGGTGTGTTTACCGTCCAGTGGTCATATATGTTGTCAACAAGGTCTCTCACGTAAACAAACGCACACTCGCTCAAATGAACGGATGACCTTGACTAAGAAAAGTCTCGCACTTCAACACTAGAGGGAGCCGCTGCGCCAGTCTGGTTACAGGTAAGTTAGTTCTGTCAGATGCTTAACTAGCGTTGTGGACGCTGAAACACGTGTTCTTTATCCACCTTATTTGGCAACGAAGAAGCGAGCTATTTTATACGAGGACTTCCGGTTCATTATCCGCTAAAGTAGTATAGATATCTAAAAGAATAGTGAACGGTATTTGTGCTACAAACCAGTATGTTTATGATTACGATTATGAATATTGAAATTAGATAAGAAATACTAGTTTGCAGCTTTAAGCCACACACGGGCTGTTTAAAACGGAAGCCAGTAACCCGGATGTCCCCAACAAATATGGCCGCGCCCTCTCTTGCGTTAAAAATAAAGCGTATAGTCTGTGGCTGAGTGGGCTGCTACGACCTAGTTTTGCTAACTGTGTTTGGTTGCTGCTAAACGCACTATTTGTTATTACTGTAGTATTGTCGTTTATCATACATTTTATCCAGAGCACAAGCTGTAGTTAGGTTTCTCCCAATCACTTCAGTATTATTCGGGGTCACTTCTGTCTGGTGACCCACATATTTTGCATTAGCAACCTGAACTGAACACAGTGCATATTACGTAATACCTGTTTTAAAACCTAGTGAGTTGACTTTACCCACTCGGGTAACTATTTAAAAAAAAACAAAAAAAAAAAACCCTCACTGAAATAAACCACATAAATGAGTGATTCACAGAAATATCAATGCATTAGGACACAATTGTTCTATGCTTAGCATACTGCTAATAACGGAAGACCCTAATAATGATAAACCCTAATAATTATACAAATACAGTGTGCATATACACACAATTTCATTAAAAATGTAATTTTTAATTACTGAACTATGTTTTACCAGTATTATTTGGTATTAAATCAAATGCAAATGCATTTAGATGTTTTGACTTTAATGATTGTATTGTATTCTTTATGAAAGACAACAAAAGAATCTCACCGTAGAAGTTGCTGCATACATTTAGTTTACATTTGTAAGATGTACTAAAACCGTTCAAATATTTTTTTGTTAATTGAAATAAAATATAAATATGATGTAACATCAAAGATGAATCTTAGATATTAGAAATAACTGAAATAATGTTTAAGCTGAAGCAATGTTACTAAAACTGAAATAAATGTAAGCTAAATAGAAATATTACATAAAAAATGAAAAAAGCACAAAACAAAGCTGAAAATAAAAAACGTTAAATAAAAGAATTAAGCTAACAAATATAGTATAAATATAAAAATATTCAAATTCCTTAAAATGCCTCACTTGTTGTGTAAGGCACAGGTTTATTTCTATCATTATTTTCATTCAATATGCTATATTTTACCTGGAAAAAAACTGATGCATTCTGTCTAGTTATATAACAGTTCTCAGTGAAACAGGTCTCACACTTTAGTCTGTCCAAAAGTACGCAGTTAAAACTTTAAAGCTGCCTGTTCAGTTTTCATGTGTGTATTTCTCCATTTTCGCAGCGAAATATCTGATCCGTTTCCTGGTTCTGTTGTAACACTACTACACTAACAAGCAGCTCTTGTGTGACTCATTCTCTGGGTGTGTCAGAGACGCCAAAGACAATAGGCGTCTTACGTTTCACAGCGGCTTTCTTTATTTGAAGCTGCAGGGCATAAAGATCTTGAACGCACTGAGCTGAACTAAACCACCAAATTCAGCACCTGCCTGTAACTCAGAGTCCGTGACTTTTTAAGAAAACACATCCTCTGAAGCATAGAGATGAACAGATTTCTTCTGGGAACTATTACTGTGCAAATACAACAGCAGAAAAACCTTCTGTAAATGCAGAAAGATAGGAGGAATAACAGATATCTCATCATTAAATATATTTTTTACTTGTTTATTGAGTTAAAGCATTGTTTTTTGCGCCTTGGTATTCACATAAAAACACATATCTCAATATAAAACATTTATTTCCTCATTTCTATTATAGACAGCTTTGAGATAATACAAAAATACCTCGATTAACATACTTTACAACATCCTGAGGTATGATCTGTTATCTGTACTTTACATTGAATCATATAAAAACAACAACAAAAAAATCTTAAAAACAATTCTTCATCTTAGTCACAGTTCTCAAAGTTCTCTTACTATATTAACTATTCTGTCAAAATCGTTCCCCCAAGAGAAAAAAAAAAAAAATGAAATGCAGGCCCAAGTTTATAAAATGTATTTTTTTTTTGTAACACCCATGGCTAGAAATTCATTTTTTCTTTCCTACTTAAAAAGCCAAATTAGAAATGGCATTCAAAAACATTCTTAAGAATGGAACAGAAAAATAAATAAATAAATGTAGGCCTACGTTTGTTAAATTTAAAACAGAGATAACATTTTATTTTAAGGTGTTGTTTTTATATATGTTACATGCTGTGTATTTACTATTATAATAACAATAAATTATGTATAATTACATGCAAGTAACCCTAAGCCAAGCTCTACTTATAAAGTACTCCTTCTTTAAATGTAGAATTAAACTGTAGCAAGGACACCTTAAAATGAAGTGTAACCCCTTTTTAAATATTTCCAAATATCTTTACCTTGTGTAAAAAAAAAAGCTTTGGTTAGACGTTCTTCACATCTGTCATCCGCTCCTGCATAGATATGAGTAGAAATAACATCTAAACATAGCCGAAAACGTTCCCAAAAATGAAACAGTTTTGTTTCCAAATATACTTAAAAAAAAANNNNTGAGACGTCCAGCTGGATTTTAGAGATAAGCCACGGCGCTGCGGGCGGACGGATGTCGGGACGGCTGAATGAACGACTGCTGTCTGGACGGTTGGTACGACTGCTCGATGAACGACGGTGGCCCGGACGGGTGACTGTACACCGAGCGAGGCTGAGGGTGATAGGCCACGGGTTGCGGCTGATAGGCCACATAGGGTGGGTTCCTGGTGTACATGTACCTCGGATCCGGGCCCTTGTCCAGGGGCCCGCTGCAGCAGGTGAATATGCACCCGCCGGCGAATAAGAAGGCGGAAGAGACCCAACCGATGTACAACGCCTCCCCGAGCTCCCTACGCTGGGCATCGATGAGCAAGGGGTTGTAGAAATCCTGGATGATGGCGTGTCCGGTCCAGGAGACGGGGATGATGCAGCAGAGGCAGCCCGCTAGGATCATGCAGCCGGCGATGATCAGAACCATGCGCTTGGCGCGGTCGTTCCCTTGGATGCACGCCGTGCACCTCATCCCGGCGATGGCAATCAGTAAACCCAGCCCGGTCAGCGCCACAGAGCAGCACATGAGACCCCGGGCAGCCTGGAGGTCTGGAGACAGCGCCAGCAAAGAGTCGTACACCTTACACTGCATCCGAATGTTGGCCTGCCGGAAGCAGTTCATCCACAAGCCCTCGTAGCGGGTCTCCATCACGATGATGTTCTCCCCGATGAACGCCGTGACCCGCCACATCGGCATCCCGGTGCTAGCCGCCACCCCGATGAGGCCGATCAGGCTCACGCACATTCCCACGATCTCCAGGGCGCCGCTCGCCATGATTCCGGGAGCCTGAAGAGTGAGGACTGGTTTAGACTGTGAGGTTTTGCATCCCGCTGGAATGGGAGCTGATAGGCATTCACCTGTTCCTAGCCTCCGCCCTCTCGCTCAGGGGAGGGAGGGAACTCCGCGGCTGGTTGCTATGAAATCGTATCCCCTCTGCGAGTGTTTGTGCCTGGTTTTGTGTCACTGGGGGAGGAGGAGGAGGAGGAGCTCGTTGCCGTGTTGGCGTTTGCTCAGCAAGCACCGTTTTCTGGCAGAGATCCTGTTAAGTGAGGAAATGCACCTGCAGGGGTTACTGAGCAGCCAGATACGGGCAAACACACAACAGCTCTGGACTGCCGTCAATGTTTAACACCACTGGTTCTGCGGCTCATTAAATTGCTGTCTGATATGTCCAGACGAACATTTGTGAAGTCAGCTGATGGCTTTACGTTGATGTTTTATGTTTAGTTAAAGGTAATGTGTGTTGCTAGAGACATCAAACAGAATTTAATTTAGTTTAATATTCAGTTTAATGCAGAGTGTTGTTTAGCATGTCAATATGCGGTTGCTAAATAGTTCTGGGGCAAGAAAGAAAGCAACCACATAGCAAAATACTAAAAAAGTACCATTTAGAGCAGGGTGGCCAATGTTGCTTCTAGAGAGACACAGTCCTGTAGAGTTAGAAATAAAAAGAAAAGACATTTAGAACCCTTAGATGCTGCATTGAAACATTCTAGCAACCACGCAGTAAGTTTCTAAACCATTTAGAACCCCTTTGCAGCTGCATAACAACACCCTAGCAACCACATTGTAACATTCTTTAAAACATAATTTTAAACCCCCTCTTTCAGCTGCATAAAAAAACATTCCAAAAGCTAATTAGCACCCCTTTTGCAGCTGCATAGCAACACTTTAGCAACCTTTATAAAGTCAAACATTTTTGTAGTTTCAATTGATTTTGAGGGTTTTTTAGCATGCCACTATGCAGTTGCTAGGGTGTTGCTATGCAGCTGCTAAACGGTTCTGAATGTTTTTTGGAATACTACTATGTGGTTGCTGGAGTGTTGCTATGCAGCTGCAAACTGAATCTATTTTTTTAATGTTACCGTGTGGTTACTAGAATGTTGCTATTAAACTGTTCAGGGGATTTTGAGTAGTTTTAAGAATTCTAGCTGTCTCTTATTTAGAAGGCTGCATCCCCCTGAGGTCTAATCCTTGGGAGGTTACATCCTCTATAGGATGCGTATATGCAGTGTCCTTTACCTATAATTAAATGAGATGGCCTACGCAGGACAGATGGAAAAGGAAACTGAAAGTATTGCGTTTCAATGCCAACACATGTTGCACAGTTACATTACTTAAATGAAGAAAGTTTATTTTTAAGTAATTTGCAAAAAAAACTATTTTACTTTTATTTTGTTCAGTGTTGAGGAGCTGCAGTGTATATGTACAACAGACATATGTTAGAGAAGATATTATATGAATAAATGTTATCCGTTTTTATCAGAGGCAACCACGTCTGCACTTGTGTTTACATCAGCCGGCACCGGCATTATTTTAATTAATGATGGTTGTTTAAGGCAACACAAATAATTGTGGGTTATCTCTAGCATTGAAGGATACAGCTCATGCATTCCTCGAATTCAATCAATCAATCAATCANGAATTCCAATGAAAGAAGGACGCATTTGAAGTATGCTTTTTTAAAATGAGACATTCTCAATGATGTATACAGCCTCTAAATGAGACACAGCATCTGTTATACAGCTGCAAAGGGGTTCTGAACTTCTTTTTTTTGGAATGTTCCAATATGGTTGCTAAGGTGTTGCCATGCAGTTGTAAAGGGGTTCTCACCTTTTTTAGAATGTTACTTCGTGGTTGCTAGAGTGTTGCTATGCAACTGCAAAGACGTTTTTAATTTTCTGTTCTTTAGAATGTTCCTGCGCCGTTGCTATGGTGTTGCTATGCTGCTGCTAAGGGTTTCTCAGCAGTTTTTAGCATGCTGCTTTGAGGTTTCTAGGGTCTTAAAAGCTACACAGTAACTGCTCAAAGCACATTCGCAGATGCATAGCATCATCGTAGCAACCTTAAGTATTGTATTTTCATTTCATGCTGAGTGTTTTGAATGGCGCTATGCCGAACAACTTAGCATGTCTTATGCATACAGCACACAAAACTGGAATCACTTCAGTTTTGAAGTTATCATCTACAACTGTGACAACAAGGAGATCAACTTAATGCTAGTTACTCAAAAATGTGTTAAATATGTAAAGTTCACAGCCAATACTTTTTATACACCAGTTATTGTTACTGTGGGGACATTTCCATGCTCTAAACATTGGGCGGCACAAAACAAAACATGACTGGTTCTCTTCTCTGAACTCTTGGGTGGGTCATTCAAGGAAATCTTCTGTCAGTCTGACGGTCCGGCTATGCGAGACTAGCGATGTGATTAAAACCACTCAGAACAACACCCTAGCAAACTCTGTACCATTAAGTATTTTCTTCAGAAAATTTAGATTTTGATTGAGTTAATTTTCAGCAGCGAGTGCAGATAAGAATTGTAAACACAGCATTATTTTGCTGCGTTTACTTTTTCCAGTTACACCTTAGATCACATCCACATCTTTTTTTTTGGTCACACAGTCAGTGTCGCTCCTGTCTGGTGGTGAATTTGCATTAGGGGTGTGACGTTTTGAGGTTGTGGAACAACAGACGAGAAACATGCACTGAAAAACCACCTCGACTGGTTCGACCAGTGCCGCCAACGCCGGGCTAAGAAAAAAAACAACAAAACGATGTTGTCAAATCCAGGAAAGGAATATTTTAAGACTACAGACCAGGAACTAGTCATTTTCACACATTTATTTAATATAATTAAAATCAAACCAGTGCTTTAAAAATGGAAAACAAACACAATCCTACCAAAGAGCCAACATTAAGTCACGCATACGCAGTTAAATGCTGTGTGGAAATATTCCACACGTTGCTGTTTCTCTTTTTCTATTATGTCTGTGCAAATTACAGAGAGTCATTCAGACAAGAAGGAAATGCATTCAAATCAAGTATATAAAAACTAACAGTCACATATACAGTCATGTTTAATCAATTTAGCCTCCATCAGTCCTGCTTTCTTCTGATTCCTAATGCAGATTGTTCCCAACTCAGCTTCTTTATTGGAGACTGATTTTAGTGGTAAAGCACAGCACTCACTGTGTGTCTCAGTATCTCGGAGGGTTATAAACTGTCGGGACAGGGGAATAGGCTGGTTGATACGCGGGCTGGTATCCGTACGCAGGCTGGTATCCGTATCCGGGCCCGTAGGAGTAGTTATACGGAGCCGATCCGGCCCGATACAGAACTGCAGTCATGTCCTCTTTATCTTGAGTCCGCGGCGCATGTCGACAGAGCAGAATCACCCCGGCGCAGAAAAGCAAAGCCGAAGTGACCCATCCAATGTACAAAGCCTCTCCCAGCTCTCTACGTTGGGCGTCGATCAGCAGCGGGTTGTAGAAGTCCTGGATGATCACGTGAGCCGTCCAAGACACGGGGATGATGGTGGTCAAGCAGCCGGCCAAAAACAAGCACCCTCCGCTCACCAAAACAATGTGCTTGGTTTTGGGACGGGAGTCGACCAGACGGGTGCAGCGCATCCCGATGGCCGACATGATGCAGGCGAAGGTGGTCAAAGCGACGGAGCAGCACATGAGGCCCCTGGCGGCCTGGAGGTCGGCCGGGAGGAACAGCAGAGAATCGTAGACCTTGCACTGCATTCGGATGTTGGCCTGCCGGAAGCAGTTCATCCACAATCCCTCCCAGCGCGTCTCCATGACGATGATGTTCTCCTGGATGAACGCCGTGACCTTCCACATGGGGAGGCCCGTGACGGCGGCGACCCCGATCAG
>NC_056717.1:20371468-20373274 GCF_018831695.1 Puntigrus tetrazona | reverse complement strand
TCGAGCTTCAGCTGCTCGTCGTACGCCTCTTTCGCCGACTTCTCGTCCGCGTATCCCGTGTACGCGCTGTCCCTGTACGATTTGTCCGCGTAAGACTTATCCGCGTAGGATTTGGCCGCATAAGACCCGGCGTAAGACATGGTGGTCGAGTGCCAGGACAGAACGACAGAGGATCAGATGCTACGCTGCTCTCCTTCGCTGTGGTGCTTCCCAACTGAGACCGGATGATCCAGATGACAAGTATTTACAGACAAGAAAAATGTTAATGATGTTATGTGAACAGACTGGTTCACCTGCTCCTGGAGAATCTGATAAACAGCTCGAAGGAAACCGGTGATACTTCAAATGTTTTCCATTTATCAATTCTACCATTAGGTGGCTTCTGAGGACTTTCTTCTAAACAGAACACAAGCACAAAATAGGCTGCGTTCAATGTTTAATTAAAATTAATGCTGTCGAACAATTAATCGCATACATAATACGTTTTTGTTTGCGTGATATATACAGCATATGTTTTGAAAAAAATCTATATGTACATTCATTTCGTTTGTATGATAAATAAATATATATTTAATATATAAAAATAACATTTGTCTGAAATATGTACATGCATGTGTTTGTATTTATTTATACATGTACAGTACACGTGCATATATCATGTTAACACAAAGTTAAAATGTAAGCTATTTTTCAAGACCAACCCCCCCATGATAATATAAAAGAAATAAATTAGTATTTATATGACTTATGTGTAAATTACATAATGCCTATGTACAAATGCATTGCTCACATCATCACAGTGTTTAATAATAGTAATAATATTGTAACATATTGCCCAAACTAAAAAGTATAGAAAAAAGAGAGAAAAATTATTTAAATATTTCATAACATGCATATACACAATTTAATTGCTCAAGATATAAAAATACNACACACACACACACATGATTATAGCTAAGAAGACTCTCATTGAGGTCTAAGTAATGTTTCACTTTTTTAGATTCAAGTTTTAGCTTCGTCTCGTGTTTTTCTTAAAAACAAATCGAACAGTAGCTCACATATAAAATGAATGTGTTTAGAAGCTCAGATCATTCAACGGTTCATCTCTTTGTTTGACTTCATCTTGAGATCTCTGAACTGATCGCACGCTCCAATATCTTGGCAAATCCAAGCACAGTTTAAGATACGGTATCTTAAAAGAAATCTGAAGACAAAGGTTTACTGCTTTCCACTGGCTTTCACTTCTGACTAGTAGAGACAATAAAGATATTAATACAGATCATATTTCTTATTTTTCTTTTTCTATAGCTACTGCCGAATGAAAATCGAGTATTTATGCCAAGTTGTTCCTGAACTCGAACTGCTCGTAAAGTCCCTGATCTGCTGCTGTGTGTGAGTGAGAGGTCAGGTGAGTTTCAGCTATCACAGCGTTTCCAGGTAAGATACTGAACTAGAACCTGACAAATGATGGAGGTGGAACCTGAGAGGCTTAAGTGTCAAAACACACACGCATGCGCTCAAACACACACACACACACACGCACACACACATACACACACACAAACATGCACACACACACACACAGACACACACATACACACACACAGACACAAACAGACAGACACAGACACACACACACACACACAGACACACACACAGACACACACAGACAGACACAGACACACACAAACATACACACAGACACACACACACACAGACACACACACACACACGCACACACAGACACACACAAACATGCACACACACACACAGACACACACGCACACACAGACACACACAAACATG
>NC_056717.1:20358714-20363714 GCF_018831695.1 Puntigrus tetrazona | reverse complement strand
AAGTGACCTTGAAAGTCTTCAATGCGAGTTAATTTAGTTGGAAATAGTGGAAGATGCATATTGTTTGCTATTAGGATGGTTATTTATTTAATAGTTATTTTTAAATAATTATTTTTTTGTTATTCAGTGGGCTAATAACATAAAAAAACACTTAATATTTAAAATATATTTTTATATATAAATAATAATATATATATAAATAAATTTGAGGTTGGTAATTTTTACTTTTTTTTTTTATTATTATATTTTATCCATCAAGGATGCATTAAACTGAGCATAATAAGACACTTATTATGTTATTAATAATTGCTGTTCTTGAAAACCTATTTATCAAAGCGCCATGAAAAATAAAATGCATCACGGTTTCAACGTCGATAATAATTAGAAATGTTTGTCGGGCAGCAAATCAGAATATGAGCGTGATTTCTGAAGATCATGTGGCGCTGAAGACTGGAGTAATAATGCTGAAAATCCATTTTTAGATTTACAATTTACAACCAATTTACATTCACATAAAAACGGTTATTCGAAATGGTAATAATATTTCACAATATTAGTGTTTTTTGCTGTATCGATGTTCTTAGAGAGACGCAGAGTCTCTGGTGACCTGAAATGAAAGACGAGACCCGGCAGGAAGAGATTTGAGAAGGAAACGGTTATTGTTGCTCAGTCCAGATCACCTCTGTCATCACACACTGATCTCCATGACTAATCACTGCTCTGTGTGTGTGTGTGTGTGTGTGTGTGTGTGTGTGTGTGTGCGTGCGAGCGCAGGGATGGGTGGAGAGGGCAGAGCGGGGCGGGCTGCTGTCAGAGACGCTGGATCTGTCGGAGCTCTTTCACCCGGACACTTTCCTGAACGCTCTGAGACAGGAGACCGCCAGGTGATGACGACTTACTATACTTAGCTAAAACTACGACCGCAAAACACACTAGATAGCACTGGAGAACTGGAATCATTTCCTCATTGCGTTTAGTTTAACTTAAAAAGAAAAAAAAAACGGCGGGGGGACAAAAAACAGAAGTAATGCTAATGAAAAGTTGGAACAAAATGGAACAATAAAAATGGAGTTTATTAACAAAACTCTAATAATACATCAGTGATGCAAAAAATAAAGCGGTCTTGAAATTTAAAGGAATAGTTCATCCAAAACGAACATTTGCTGTAAGTATAGATAAGGTTATTTTACTCCAAATTATAATCACTTATGTATCTGTATATGTATAAAACTTACAGTCTATATGTTATCCTCAGCTTCTGCTGCACGAGATGAGAACATTAGACCCCAGGCTCAGTTTTAACGTCTTCTTTGCGTAGGCTGATGAGCTGCTCTATGGAGCGGTCTGAAGTTCGTGGCGTCGTGGAGGGTCAGATCACCGGCTAAACTACAAAGTGAAGGTAGAGACGCTCTCTTTCAGCAGGGCTGAACTCAGCCGCTTCCACGTTGACCGAGCTCTCTCCCTCCGTCTGAAGGTTGGCGGCTTGCAGTTAGAAGGCTGTGTTTTTGATGGAAAGCGTCTGGCCGAGAGCCATCGTGAATCTCCCAGCGTGTCTGCCGTCCCTGCGTGTCACATGGCCTGGATCCATGAGGTAATGCACACACTTTATCCTCTAGTCATGCTCCCAGTGAAGTCTGTGCGTTATAGTGTGTGTGTGTGTGTGTGTGTGTTTCAGGCGCCGTGGGAAGTTATTCTCTGGACGGAGTGCATCTCTTTGCCGTGCAGCAGCGGCGAAGCGCAGCGTGTGGTGACAGGCGTTCAGCTGCCGTGTGCGGAGATCATGACACATGGATCCAGAGCGAGCGGCGCTCTTCCTCAAACAGCAGTAACACACACACACACACACACACACACACACAATCCGTTTATATGATCGCTCTACACGTTTATGAGTGCTCTTTGGCTGAACACGTGGCGTTCACTGCACTAAAGCTGCTGTGTATTTATGTCATTGAATAAAAGAGTTTTTCATAAAAGATCCAACACGCTCTGTGTTTAATTGTAGTGTGATTTTAGTACTTTATTGGCTTGACATAAACAACTTGTATGGCGGGGAAATCTATCCATGCAAAATTAACAAATAGAAAAATAAATAAAATCAGCTCTAAAAGGTATAGAAAATTTTTTATACAAATATTAGATCATGCGAATATTTAATATGAATACAAATAGGAGGAAAATACAATCAAATAAATAAAAATAAAATACTCGATTAAACATACTGATGATAATTTAAAAGATTCTTATTTAAAATACTTTATTATCGTATATAAACATATATATTATCATATATCGTCTAACTAAAAACTAAAACCAAAGAAAATTGTTTTTAACCTAAATATAAAAATAAAAAAATCATGTAGCCGCCAAGGTAACTTTTCATGTTTTCATGTAGTTTGACAAAAAAAAAAAAAAAAAAAAAAAAAAAAAAATATATATATATATATATATATATATATATATATATATATATATATATATGTATATATATATTTTATATATTTATATAATAAATATATTTATAAAAATTACACAATTAAATTAGTAAATATTTAACTAAAATGTAAAAAGAAGATAAATATAAATTTAAACAGATTTAAAATAATAATTTGCTCCCTGTATTATCATAAATTATCGTATATATTATCATATGTAACTGAAAAAAAAAATCATGTAGCTGGCAAGGTAATGTTTCATGTAGTTTGATATATATTCATAAAAATTACTCAACACGATTAAATTACTAAATATTTAACTAAAATGTAAAGAAGACAAATATAAATTTAAATAAATACATTTAAAATCTGAATTATTTGCTCCCTTTGAATCCAAATGAAAATGTTTAAATGTCTGAACACTTGACGATGAATAATGAATCAAAAGGACTGTCATCTGAAGTGGAGCACATGCAGTACGTCACACTGGTGGTTTGCTGCAGATTAGGACAAATGTTCTGATCTTCTGGGTTTTGTAGTGTGTGCTGTATCCATACTCCAGTACCTGTGTGCTGATCTCAACATCTCTGCAGAGCCTGAGGGGCTTTGTTTGGGTCTTTAGTGCTTTTCTCATTTAATTTGTGTCTGAATAATTTATATTAGTGATACATTTTTTGGTAGGTTTCATTCTGCCAGCTGCGTCCTGTTTAAACATCTCACTGCTGTCTCAGCTTCAGCACCGCTACGGCATTAGGATGGAGAAGTGTGTGTGTGTGTGTGTGTGTGTGTGTGTGTGTTTTCTGTCCTCACTAGCTGCATCAGACTCTCACTGGAAACCACTGGATGGAACAAGAAAAATGACTAAAACCATGGGGGGAGAACCTGTATATTGCTTCTGTTTATATAAAAATGTAAATTTTTTTCATTGTAATATTGTTTTATCTTTTAAATGCAGAAAATATTTTATTTTAAATATATTTATATTAATATTTCAAATTTTTATCATAATATACATTTTAAATGTACTATCTTTAAAGCTCTGTGGCCCAGTAATGTTATCATGCTTTCAAATAAAAACATTTAAATATATGTGTGTGTATATATATTTATAATAGTTATATATACAGTTATACAGTGCTGTCAAATATTATAAAGCCAAAACCTTTCGGATAGCAATTAATCATATGTATATATACTGTGCATATTTATTTTTATATATTAATACACACATATACTGTATATAATTTTTAATATATTTATGTGTATAAACATTTATATATTGTATTATTTTATTATATATTTTATTTTATTCTATATTTATATATATATATATATATATATATATATACTGTCTGAATGCAATGCAGGCTATATTGTAGTGTACAGTTTGACAGTGTGAGTGTGCAGTACAGTAGTATTCATCTTTCAGGGAAGACCTTTGACCCACTGCCTCTGCATTCGTCCGCACCGCAGCAGGCACGATGTGTGACCTTTGACCTCTGAGGTGTGTGAGGTCAGGATGCAGATGATGAGCGTCGTGTTTCTCGTCTGGTCAGAAACAGTACCTCAGTAACAGCAGGTTTGTTGTTTGACTCTACTACAGTACTACAGTAATGAGATCCTTGTCTGCAGTGTGTGTGTGTGTGTGTGTGTGTGTGTGTGTGTGTGTGTGTGTGTGTGTGTGTGTGTGTGTCAGACCACACACACACACTCATTTAGACTGACATTATCTTGTTTCCGTGTCTCTTTCTTGAGGGTGAGCGCTGCGATCTGATTAGTTGCCCTTTTGCTGGAAGCTTTTCGCAAACACACACTCTGAGTTTTGGAGCTTCTTGACTTTTCAGATGGAGAGGCTTTTTATCCTCACACCAAAGGTCAGTGTGTGTGTGTGTGTGTGTGTGTGTGTGAATACTGAATTTTTGTGTTTATGTGCAATTTCTAATCCAAACTGCAACATAAATCAAAATGCTGACCTTTAACCATCACACACACACACACACACACGTATCCACCTGTAAAAGGTGTTACTATGACGTCCAGACTATACTATACTATACTAAATATGAAATAAATGTTAGTTCCATGCCATGTAAAAAAAAAAAAAAAAAAAAAAGCATGACTTCCACAATGAAAATGTAAAAATAATAATAATAATAAATTCAATGAAACGTAAATATAAAGAAAAAATGTGCTGGTTACATGAAATATTAACAATAACAATAATAAATGGTAGAATGGTGGAAACATGGTAGATGTAAATTTGTTTGCAAATGTAAAAAGAAATGGTGTTTTATGGGGAAATCTATGATGCGTGCAAAACAAAAAACTAATGTAAATAAAATGTAAATACCGTGCTAGTAATAATAATAATAATAAACCTGGCAGGTCCATGATAAATACAAAAATTTATAATTTTCATGGTAAATGTAAAAAATAATTAAAATACAGTAGTTTCACGGTAGATATTATAATCAACTTTAATGATAAATGCAATGTAAACAAACACAGCTATTTCTATGATGAATGTGAACTAAATGGTGAACAGCTGGTACATTCTGGTAGTTT
>NC_056717.1:20316214-20353714 GCF_018831695.1 Puntigrus tetrazona | reverse complement strand
GAGGCGTTCCTCTTCAGGAACTCGAGCTGCGTCACAAGCGCTTTGGGAGCAGATGCCCACGCCGCCATAATTCCAAGGCCCTGCCTGAAAAGGGGTCCTCAGACCACCCATCAGGAAAGGACAGAGGAGCCAGGAGCAGCCCTCATGTCAAGTTGTAAAACCGGGCAAAAGTGGAGGGCGTGGACCACCCCCAGGCGTTGCAGATGTCCCCGAGGGGACACCGCTAAGATAAGCCTTAGAGGCCGCCATACCCCCTTGTAGAGTGCGCTCTGACCCGAGAGGGCATGGGAGTGCAGAGGCTTCATAGGCCAGGTGGATAGCCTCAACTATCCACCTGCTAACAGTCCGCTTAGCGGCAGCGCCACCCCTATTCGCTCGGACCAAAACAAATAAGTAATTGGTCCGACCGCGAAGACGCAGTCCTGCGCGACATAAGTGTCCAGTGCTCGCACTGGACACATGCAGTTGAACTTCCGCTGGTCTGGATCCTGGAAGGGGAGGACAGAAGGCCTGCAGTACGATCGGCTGTGGTGTAACAGAGGGCACTTTAGGTGTATAACCCACTCCATGGGTATAAAAAAGCCTTGGACATGCCTGGGGCAAAGTCCAGGTGAGTAGGGAGCCACTGAGAGGGCCTGCAGATCTCCCACCCTCCGCAGAGAGGTGATGGCGAGGAGAAATGCTGTCTTAAAAAGATAAGACCGTATGGGAACCTCTTCGAGGGGCTCGAAGGTGCCTTACACAGAGCCTCTAACACCACAACCAAATCCCAGGGGAATTCTGGTCCGCACTGGAGTCTCAGCCTCAGCACACCGTGGAGGAATCGTGTAACTAATGGGTGTTTACCCACTGAGTGGCCACCAATAGGGTCATGATATGCAGATATAGCTGCCACGTGAGACCTTTAGGGTGGAGTGGGATAACCCGATGGAGAATCTCGCCTGAAGGAACTCCAGCACTGAACCTACTGGGCAGTTAACTGGGTTTAAGTGGCGATCTCCACACCAGGAAGTGAACATTTCCCACCTCCTGGCATACACGCTCCTCGTGAGAGGGAGCTCTGGATTGGAGGATGGTCTCAACAACCTCAGCTGAAAGACCAGAGGCTATGAGTTGAGCCCCTCAGGCCACACACCACAGCTTCAACAACTCCGGCGAGGTGAACTATTGTTCCCCGCCTGAGAGAGTAGATCCGGCCTCAGGGGATCTCCCACGGATGACCGTCTACTAGGCCGATGAGGTCCGCCAAACCATACTCGGCCCGGCCAGAAGCGGGGCTACCAACAGTAGTCTGACTCCGTCCTGGCGCACTCTCGCCAGAACCCGGGGAGCAGGGCAATCGGGAGGATGCGTGCAGGCGACGCCTTGGCCACGCCTGTGACGCAGCATCCAGTCCCAGGGAGCTGGATGAACTAGAGAGAAACCAGAGGACATTGTGCATTCCCTCGAGAAGCAAAGAAGGTCCACCTCTGCCTGGTAAAATCTCGACCAGATCTGCTTCACCACGTCGGGGTGAAGCATCCATTCCCGGCCTCAACCCCTGTCTCGACAGGGTGTCGGCCGCTCCGTATTGAGATGCCCAGGATGTAGATCGCTCTCAGCGAGCAGATTTTGTCCTGGGACCACACAAGGATCTGGTGCCAGCTTGTTCAAGAAGCGCGAACGCGGGCCTCTGGTGGTTGATGTAAGAGACCACCGCTGTGTTGTCGGTGTGCACCAACACATGGTGACCTCTCAGGTCTGGGAGAAAGTGCTTCAAAGCACGAAAATACCGCTAACATCTCTAGCAGATTGATATGCCACCCCTGGTGGTGATCGCTCCACAGACCGTGGGCGGGCGCCCGTTCAATACTGCGCTGGCCGGTTAGGAGATGCATCTGTCGCAAAGGAGGTCCGGCGACATAGAGCTCCTAACCTTGGGCCTGATTCAGGAACCAAGGCTTCCTCCACAAGTCTAAGGCCCGAACTGCAGCGTGACACTTTGATTTTGCGGAGTGGGTTTCCCCTCGGGGAGAACCCCCTTGGTCCTGAGCCACCACTGTAGGGGTCTCATGTACAGCAGGCCAAAGGGTATCACGTTGGAGCGCAGCTGCCATCAGGCCCAACAGTCTCTGATACTGCTTGACAGTGAATGACTGGCCTTCCCTGACTCTCTCGACTGACATGAGGATTGACTGCACGGGCAGGGACAAGCGTGCCCACATTGTGGTCGAATCCACACCACGCCTAGGTATGTGGTCCTCTGGCGGGGCGCCAATACACTCTTCTTGGCGTTCAGTCTCAAACCCAGCTCCCCATGTGAGACAGAACAACATCTGGATGTTGAACTGCCATCTGCTCTGATTGAGCTAATATCAACCAATCGTCGATATAATTGAGTATCTTGGATGCCTGGAGTCTCAGTGGAGCCAGAGCTGCATCCATACACTTCGTAAATGTGCGGGGTGAGTGCTGGGCGAGCGGAAGTACTGCGATATTGGTATACTACGCCCGAAGCGAACCTCAGAAACTTCCTGTGTTGAGGAAGGATGGATATATGGAAGTATCGTCTTTCAGATCTATGTTGACAAACCAGTCTCGGATCTGATTTGAGTCACCACATGCTTGATGGTAAGCATTTTGAACTTCAGTCTGCTGACTGAGCGGTTCAAGACCCTCAGATCTAGGATAGACGCAACCCCGTCCTTCTTGGAACAATGAAGTAGCGGCTGTAAAACCCAGATTCCACAGCATGAGGAGGGACCACCTCGATGGCCTCCTTCCTGAGCAGGGATCTTACTTCCTGTTCCATCACCGCAGAGCCTGCTGAGGGCGACTACTGTCGTGTGAAGCTCCTGAATGTCGGTGGTGGAAAACCGAACTGAATTCGATAGCCTTTCTCTATCGTTAGTATGACCCATTGAGATACATTTGGCAGAAGTTTCACGCTGCTAAATAATCTACTAAGGAATCAGCCTCTAGGCTGACCTCTGGTGTGTGAGATACAGGTAACCGGTGGCCTGAAACGACGTTGACCGGCAGGCAGACAACGAGCTAGGCTGTAAATGCGGGACCCCGCGCGAGGCGCGTTCCCGGCCGTGAACGCACCCCTGGGTGAATCCGGCTGGGGAAGCGTGCTGGAAGCCTCCGCACTCTGGCACGAGAGGCAGAGATAGCGGAGTTACTCCCTGAGGCCCTGAGGAGGAGCGGGTGCCGTCTGACCCGGCATAAACTGATCCTCCCAGGAGGGGGCAGCCCTCAGAAGCCCTGAGCCACTCATATCAGGGCTTCTTGGCGGTGGACTTCCTGTCCAAGGCCCTCAGGTCTTTAGGACCGAAGCCCCGGCCCAGAGCGCCCGCTTAAGCCCTGCTGTTTTTAGGGGGAACGAGGCGGCGGCTCTGTTTTTGCATGCCTATATGAGGAGCTGGCACGCGGTGGGGCATCTCTCGTCCCGATGCCCCCTGAGATCGGCGTGGGAGGAAACTCTTGAAGCGCCGCCGCCCGTTCACGGGCCTCCTGTACCTATCGGCGACCTCATTAACGGAGTCGCCCGAATAGGCCAGAAGGCTGCGGGGCGTCAAGCCAGGCGAACCCTGTCCCGCTCTTTCATGTCGGACAGGGTCAGCCAGAGATGCCTCTCCGCGGCCACAAGCGGCTCTTTCAGCAGGTCGGCTTGGTATGCCTGCAACACCGCCATAGTGTGCATGCAAGCCCAGCCAATCCTGCTGCCACAGTACTTTTAGCCATCAAAGCCACGACGTTGTTCTCAGCGGCCTTGATGGTAAGGTCGGAGCAACCAAAGACGATGCCGCACCGGGGGACAGATAGGTAGCCAGAGACTGCTCTGCCCGGCGCGTCGCCTTACAGCGCACTCCCGCGACTCCCCGCCACATTACCGTGTAATGACTAGCAGCGTGTGGGGAGAAAACACGCGAGCGAAGTATCGGCCTTCCCAGGACCTCGACAGCTCACTGTGGAGGTCTGGGAAGAAATGGAAGGCTCCGTCTCAGAGGTGGCTGCTTCGCTCTCAGAAACCTTTCATCCAATTTAGATTTCTGAGGCTCAGCGTATCGCTCGGCGTGGCCAATCGATGTTTAATTTGGCAAATCGCACCAGTTACCACCTCTAAGAGCTCCTCATATTGTATGCGTGTGCAATGGCGCATTGTCCACCACGTCAACATCAACCTCCTCGGAGGAAGAGTGGCGCAGCAGTGGGCGTCTCCCCGTGGCCGAAGAAGAAGCCGAGAGCACGGGCTTGGACCCACGGATTGAAGCGCCATCTGGCGGACTCGGCGATGGAGAAGGGACGAGCCCGTCTCCATCTCCTCCGCCAGATCGAGTTGCGATCCCCAGGCGTGCGTTAAATGCCGCTCCGCCTCGCGGAAGCGGGTCCCGCACCCCTGGGGACGCTGGGTGAAGTCTCCTCGTGAAAGAGAGACCTCCGAGCGGGAGTGTTCGCAGCGGTAGCTGCAAACAATCGCGGACAATCAGTCCCTCGAGGGCTGGCGCCGGCGTGCTCCGCTCCCCAGGCACGCCACGCACAAGCTGTGTGTGTCCCCACCCGTGATATAACGCAGGGCGAGGATCAGCACACGCTTGAAACGCGACGGAACACCAGCGTGTTTCGCCTTAGATTTCCTCTTTACACTCTGATCATCAGCCATAATATTTCATTTAAGCTAGACAAACAGACAGCAAATAGACAAACAATAACACGTAGCGCTTACTGAACGCAGAAAGCTGGTGCCGGCATCGCAGAGCGTCACTTTATACTTCCTGGTCGGCGACGTCATCTCGTCCATGACATCGCTCCCCTCCATTGGACAGACTTTACACGTGGTTCAGAACGGCGCACGCTGAAGGCGTTCCCAAAGCGTTTGTGACGCAGCTCGAGTTCCTGAAGAGGAACCTGCTTTTGTTGGAAAACCACTTCTCTTTCATGCCATGATAACTTCAGAAATTTCTCAAAACTCAGTAAAACTCAAAACATTTACAAAAGCATGACTCATGATTACTTAATTACCATGCTGTTTTCTGTAAAAAAAAATAAATCTAAATAATAATCTCATAATTGTCTTTTTAAGGAAAAAAAAAAATCATAGTGACTTGATAAAAATCATATAATAATGAGTGAAATAGTGAGTAGAGAAAATAAAATAGTAATTAATTAGCTTCTAAGTAGGGTCAAATAATTTGAAATTATTTTACAAGAAAGTAGCACAAATCCACAAAATTTTTTTACCAAAATTCCTCAAACTAATGCCTTGGGTTATTGTAAAAACTCACAACTCAATAAAAACGTGAGAAATTTTATGACTTCCGTTTTTCATAAAAAAATATATTCTGTCTAATATGACTTTGAAAACAATATGCATGTATTGTCTTGAGATCTTGTAAAAAAAAAAAAATTCAAAACTTTCCTATAATAATGACTTAATATATTTAATATAATTTACTTTCTCATAAAAAAATATTTTCTTTCTAATAATGATTTAAGTTAATGTAATGAACTAGTTTTACATAAGGATTACAAAATATCTCATATTAATGACTTATTTTGTAAAAATTTCTCACAGTGGCTTGTTTCTTGTACAAAAAATGAAATGTAACAATGACTTGGTTTTTACAAAAAATTTGAATATTTCTCATTGTGATGTGAGAAACATGAATGTAGTAATGACTAATGTTCTCGTATAGATTTCTCATAATAAAGACTGAAGACGTGTCTTATAATGAATCGTTCATGTGATGATCATATAGTGGAAACAGCGTCTACAGTGGTTAAATGAGTTTATTTGTCATAAATTAATGCATACAAAATAAAAAAATACCATACCTATATGCAGGTTTATCTAATTTAAACGATGTTTCTTTCTTTTTGTTTTAGGGTGAAACGAATGTGTTGCTATGAGCCTCACTTAGAGAAGAAAGAGAATATGAAAACGCCACAGACACACACGATCACAGATAATAATAAAAACCAAAAAAAACAAAAACAAAAGACAGTTCTTTTAATAATAACACTGGCTTGGGGTCAGATGCGTGAGGATCCCAGCCAAGTTGCGCTGACTTCTGATTGGTCTCGGAGAGCAAAAGCCTCATTAATATTCATTTATTCCATTGGAAAGTTCCATGTGACTTTACTGAACAATAACATCTAAAACATAAAAAGAAACAGAAATAGAGTAGCTACATTATATCAGAGTCTCCCAACACTGGACTGAAGTGTGTGTGTGTGTGTGTGTGTGTGTGTGTATCTCTCTTGTGTTATTAATAAGGTTTTGGTTTAGGTAGACGCATGATCTGTAGCTACACATCTGGATGTGTGTGTGTGTGTCTCTCTGTCTGTCTGTGTCTCTCTGTCTGTGTGTGTGTGTGTGTGTGTGTGTGTGTGTGTGTGTTCATCGCGTGTCTGGACAGACACACACAGTCACATCTCTCATGATGCTGCAGGTAAATCTCCTCCAGAACCCAGTGAGCTCGTGTTCTCTTCCTGTGGAAACTTGGACCTGGGAAAACTTCAGCACCTGAAACACAACACACACACACACACACACACACACACACACACACACACACACACACACACACACACACACACACACACACACACACACACACACACACACACACACACACACACACACACACAAAAACAATATTGAAAGATGAACTTATTCACATTTTACTTAAAACAAAATGCGAGAGTCACATAACTAGCTTTTTAAAATGTTATGTTCAATGCATTTGTTCTTTAACAAATTGTAAAATTAAAAAGGACGTTTTTGGTCTTTAACAATTAAACCAAAAAAATAAAAATATATATATACATACCATACACATATACATACATATATATATACATATATATATACATACATATATATACACACATACATATATATACATATATATATACATACATATATATACACACACATATACATACATACATATATACACACATATACATACATATATATATATATATACATATATATATATATATATATATATACACATGTATATATGTATATATATATACATTATCGTGTATATATATGTATATATATATATATATATATATATATATATATATATATATATATATATATATATATATATATATATATATATATATATACATACATATACACATATACACACACATACATTTTTTTGCTATTGTTTTTCTCATTTAGTTATTACTAATACTAACCATACCTAATAAAATTCACCTATTTTTCTATTTTTTTATCTAAATGTAACGTTTAATTCAACAAATGTGTGTAATTACACCTGATCATAAAAACTAATTACAACAAGCTGTCATCTGTTAGCATTAGTTCATTTAACAAGAACGAACAATGAACGCTTACTTTTTAATACACACTTTATTTTTTTATGTTAGTTAATAAAACAGACGATCATTAGTTAATGCTCTCGTGATTTTAATAATGCATCTGTAAATGCTGAAATTAACATGAACTAAGATTAATAACTGCTGAGTTTATTCTTAGTTCACATTAATGTTAACTAATGAACCTTAGTGCTGAAGGTTTACACAAAATAAATGTGGTTGTTTATAAAAATGTATCTAAATTAATTAACAAGTAACATACAGAGAAATAGAAGTAAGGCTCTAGGATCTACTGCAAGTTTTAAATGTATGCAATAAAGGAAAATAGGTTTTCTGTATTAATGGATCTGAATGAATTTCTGTGAGAATTAGAACCCAGAACATTACACTAGAATGACTGCAAAGAGTTTATTGCAATATTTACTTCATTTCAAAATAACCGAAGCAAGAAAAGCTGCAGGTGTGTTTGTTTGATCAGAAAATAAAAAGAGATTTGTCTTCATTGGATTTGTTTACCAATCGATATGACCCCTGACCTCTAGATGTGTTGTTTACACTATATCTGTGATTGTGTGTGTGTGTGTGTGTGTGTGTGTGTGTGTGTGTGTGTGTGTGTGTCATTAGTCAAGCGTGACAGCAGCGGCCAATCACATTTAGCAGAAGTTGCCGTGGGTAACAGTCAGTTATTCTCCATGACAGCTGTCAATCAATTTTATACGCAACTACATCTCCCAGAATGCTTCAGACATCTCATGAGAGCTTCACTCTATTAACACTAGATGGGTTCAGGTTGAAATCTTACCAAGTCTGTGCGTCTTCAGTGTGTCGTGGAGATTAAAAAGAGATGAACGCGGATATTATTCAGGATTTGACTTACTGTGGAAACTACAGCACATAGAGCGACTGAAAATGATGTTTCACGTGGACCGACGCACGAAATAATAAAAACACTATCTCACGGAGTCACTGAACAACAACATCAGAGAGATATACCACTACTGAGAAGTGTGTGCATCTTTTCATATGAGCAGAGCTTTGTTGTTTGTTTATATAAACGCCATCTTTATACATTTATTTTTAGATCTTTAAAATTGTATACATACACACACACACACAAAAATTAAAAGTAAATAAATGCATTTTAATGAATTTAGATTTATTTTGTAAAAATGTAAGTACTTTTAAAAAACAAAAAAACAAAAGCCATAAGATAAACGGATTTATCTGGGAAATTATTTTGTAATAAATAAATAATAATAATAATAATAATAATAATAATATTTTATATTTTATAATATTAAATAACATTAATAATACTCATTTTAAATTAGCTTTACATTTTTATTTATAATTATAATTAAAAATATTGTTTAATTAAGAATACTTTAAATGTTTGTTTAAAATGTATTTGTGAATGATGTTAGTTATATATGAAATCACTAAAGAAATGAGCAGAACACTGAACAGAGTCAACAATGAATTCATAATAAATCATAATAAAAGGACAAGTGAGAAGAAATGGATATAAAACCTATATTCCTATATTGTCCTACACAGAAAATAAGAAGTCCTAAATTATCTGAGGGGGTGTGTGTGTGTGTGTGTGTGTGTGTGTGTGTGTGTGTGTGTGTGTGTGTGTGCAAGCGTGCGTGTGTGTGTTTTCAAAACAGCAGAAAGAAGAAGAGATAGACAGACAGTTACAGACAGACACTAGACAGCTGTCATCAGTTCAGATGAAACACTGTGTGTGTGTGTGTGTGTGTGTGTGTGTGTGTGTGTGTGTGTGTGTGTGTGTGTCTCAATGGATTTCATGTGTCATTTGCTGATAATCTCACACACAACAAGCGTCACACTGGTCACAACTGATCAGAGGAAAACAGCAGCAGATGCAGAAACAAGTGAAGGCAGACAGAGACCAGGAAAAGTGTGTGTGTGTGTGTGTGTGTGTGTGTTTTGGGATCTATAGGATGATGGAAAGCGAATGGATGCGGAGATACACTGGAGTTTCAGCACACAAAATACAGCGTGTGTGTGTGTGTGTGTGTGTGTGTGTTGGAGCTGATAAGCAGAAAGAGGAACACACACTTCACTCACTCAAACTCCACAGGAAAAACAAACACCGCTTCTGACAGAACACACAGAATTCAGAAAGATGCTGTGCATACACACACACACACACACACACACACACACACACACACACACACACACACACGCTTCAACATCTTCAACACTTCAACTCTTGTTTAGACTGAACTTATTTTTGAGTGGCAAGAGAGACATCCAATACTTAAACAAACTCATTCTTTTGTAAAAGGCTAGATTATTTCATAATCGTAAATTAATAAGAATTATGTTACTTTATGAAATATCAAAACTATTTAATCTACTTCAGCAATCATACCATTTTAGAAACAAAAAATTTATAACTACATATATATCTAACTATAATATATATATATATATATATATATATATATATATATATATATATATATATATATATATCACTGTTGTTTATATTTTTATGTATTATATAACACATATATATATACATATATACATATATATATATATATATATATATATATATATATATATATATATACACACACACACACACACACACACACACACACATATATATCCTGTATATATTAAAAATCAAATGACTGAAATCAAAACTACTGTATTAATGATACTAAAATAATACTGTTTTTCTCTATAGATCACTATATATTAAAGATCCGCATAAATCTTTCTTTATTGGCTGGTTAATAATACAAAGGTTTATTGATCTGAACTTTTTCTCAAGTGAAATGGAAAAGGAATACTACTGCTTTACTAGATTATTATTATTTTAATAGGGTATCAAACACCAAAGCACTTGATTTGTGTATTTATCAGCCGCTGCAGTGAGTCTGGGGGGGGCTACCTGTCTGATTGACCAATGGCAGAAAGGAGGAGCGTTTGGAAACACTCGTGTGTTGCTTTATGGAAGTGCATCGGGGATACCTCGTGTAATTTCATGACGGTTTTCCCAGCGCTGCAGCTGCATGAGTTCCAGTTGTCGGTGCCACAGGCGCATTTCCCTCATGAGCGCTGCACCAGGAGGCATCGTGGGAAAAAACACGCATTGGTCGCCTTAGCTCCTCGCGGAGGTTCACCGAGAAGTACGTGGAGTGCAGCTGTACTGCTTTTACGCCGTCATAGAGACGGTCGAGATCAACTGAGAGGGAGAGAGAGGAGTTTATACAACCATCAACATCAAAGTGCATCCTGATAAAAACAAGCTTACATATAAACTCTAACACACACACACATTACACACACACACACACACACACACACACACACACACACACACACACACACACACTCGCTGGTAGCAAAGTCATTTAAACTCTACAATGTTCCAACTTTATCAAGGCTGCAAGATCTGTGTGTGTGTGTTTGTACTTTCTGTAAAGAACATTCCAGTGTGTTGTTTTGGATTTTTTTTTTTGCACTTATGACTCACATAATCACAATTTGTTCTGGATGGACAGAGGAAGGGAGGTATAAATGAAGAGACGGGAGGAAATCACCTCTGTCTGCCTCATAAAAACTCAGTGAATGGATAACGGTGCCTGTCTCTGCACTGTCTGTCTCTGTCTGTGTGTGTGTGTGTGTGTGTGTGTGTGTGTCTGTGTCTGTCTGTGTCTCTGTGTGTGTGTTGTGTGAGACTCTTGTACTTATGTCCGTGGAAGGCTCTCGGTCTGTAGTGTGTGTGTGTCTGTCCTGTGTCTCTCTGTGTGGCTCTGTCTGTGTGTGTGTGTGTGTGTGTGTGTGAGACTCACCCTTGTACTTGCGGTCCGGTGGGAAGGCTCTCAGTCTGTAGTGTGTGTGTGTGTGTGTGTGTGTGTGTGTGTGTGAGACTCACTTTGTACTTGCAGTCGGTGTGGAAGGCTCTCACTCTGTAGTAGTGTGTGTGTGTGTGTGTGTGTGTGTGGCAGATTCACTTAGACTCACCCTTGTACTGTAGTAGTGTGTGTCGTGTGTGTGAGTAGGCTCTCATGGTCTGTATGTAGTGTGTGTGTGTGTGTGTGTGTGTGTGTGTGTGTGTGTGTGTGTGTGTGTGAGACTCACTCTTGTACTTATGGTCGGTGTGGAAGGCTCTCGGTCTGTAGTAGTGTGTGTGTGTGTGTGTGTGTGTGTGTGTGTCACTGTGTACTTATGAACTCACTGTAATGTAGTGTGTTGTGTGTGTGTGTGTGTGAAGTGCTCTGGTCTGTAGTAGTGTGTGTGTGTGTGTGTGTGTGTGTGTGTGAGAAACTCACTCTTGTACTTATGGGTCGGTGTGTGGAAGGCTCTCGGTCTGTAGTAGTGTGTGTGTGTGTGTGTGTGTGTGTGTGTGTGTGTGTGTTGTGTGTGTGAGAGACTCACTCTTTGTACTTATGCGGTCGGTGTGGAAGGCTCTCGGTCTGTAGTAGTGTGTGTGTGTGTGTGTGTGTGTGTGTGTGTGTGTGTGTGTGTGAGACTCACTCTTGTACTTATGGTCGGTGTGGAAGGCTCTCGGTCTGTAGTAGTGTGTGTGTGTGTGTGTGTGTGTGTGTGTGTGTGAGAAACTCACTCTTGTACTTTGGCGGTCGGTGTGGAAGGCTCTCGGTCTGTAGTAGTGTGTGTGTGTGTAGAGCTGCTCCAGGTCTTCCTGCCAGGTGAAGGGGTTCATGTGTCTCAGGAGCTCCTCCACCGTGCTGATGCTGGCGATGTCGTTGTCCAGGCGACGGCAGACAGTGGTGTATCCGTCCCGGAGACCTCCCTGAAATCCTACAGAGACACAGACTGTATAATCCTCTTTCCTGCATCACCGGCTCTGTATCGCTGTAAACACCAGAGCAGCGGGAACATTCCGCTGAACGTCTCCATTTGGGATTTACTGAAGAAACAATGCCAAAGCAGCTTCTCCGACACTGAAATTCAATTAAACGGACCATGTTTCATCATCTAGGAGCGTGTGATACTTACTGACATCGCTGTAACTGCTTCCCAGTTGGTCAGCGAGGCGAGAGCTGAGCTGTCCTGAAAAACAGGCAGAGAAAACTTTGTTGTCAGTTTCATTCATTTTCCGCGGGAATTTACGTATTCCACATCAGGGCCGAGGGAAGTCTGGGAAAGTCATTATCTGCGCTGATAAATCCTGACTGGAAGCGCCCTGACGACGCGCAGCAGCAATCAGCAACACAAACACCATCGCTTCAGATGAGAACCATCACTCATGATGTCAGCCGCTGAGGAGGCGGAGCTACGGACATGACAGAGCTGGCATTTAAAAACCGGCCTTAAACGACAGGTGAACATTACACAACCATCAGAGACCCGAATTAACAAGGCCATCAATCCACCTCCAGCGCGCTACGGCAATAATGAGGAAAGAGACATGGACAGAATATAGACAGTGTGTTCTCAACAGCATTTGTTATTGTGTAATAAAAAAAAAATCATTTTTGGGTGCATTTCGTTTTACTGTACATGTACTCACATACTCGAGTGCATCTAAGAAAGGACCAGTAATGAGGTAAATATAGAGGGAAGATTTTACCTAATTACTGTGAGACTCACTTTGTGTGTGTGTGTGTGTGAGACTCACTTTTGTGAGTGTGTGTGTGTGAGACTCACTTTTGTACTTGCGGTTGGTTTGGAAAGCTCTCGGTCTGTAGTAGTGTGTGTGTGTGTGTGTGTTTATGTATTTTCATATTTGTGTATTAATATGCAAAATAAATTACAAAAAAATAAATTAGAAATAAACTGTTTTTCTATCCTGGGGTTCCAAAAAATAAAAAAACAACAACAAAATAACTATTAAAAAGGTAGTTAAAGTATTTTAATAAAAATATAAAAAGCTGAATTAAATTAATGCAAAATTAAACTAAAAATACTTTTTGCTAAATTAATGCAAAAACTAAACAGCTGACAAATATGCAAACATTTGTTTCAGTGTAAGTATTATATTATTATAATTTACAAACATATTCAAAACAAGTAAAACAAAAAATGTATTCTCATGCGCAGAGGTACAGCAATCTTGGTCTGAAGAGTTCTCAGTTTTTTCACAATTTTAAAGCTGACATAAATGAACAAAACTACAAACTATAAAACCATAGCTTAAAAAATAAAATTAAAATAAAGTATTAAAGAGACACCTTTGACTAAAATTAAAACAATCTTCAATATCTAAAAAAAGAACAAGAAATAAAAAACAATGCACAGTAACTAACGAAACTAGATAGAAATTTAATAGAAATTAAGAAATGCAATGCATTCTCTGTTTTTCCCTGTAGTTTACTTAAAAACCTCCATATGCTATGAAAACACACTTCCCTGCGCTGGCGCTCTCGTTACATAAATCTGCTCCTGCAATGCAAACAATAGAAGGAGGTCAGAGGTCGCGGGCGGTCTGTTATGATGATGTTTCCCATCAGAGATCACGTCTCTATGGCCTCTGAAGTCTCTCACACACACACACACACACACAAAGAGCTTGTGTCCTACAGAAACGTCCGGAGCAGAGCGGGAATGTGGAAATGTCAGGAATACCGCAGATTCAGGGAATTACACATGACGGATCAGACCGAACAAACTGCCACCCTGAACCCGAAGTCCAGCAGCTGCAGGGTTCAGCCATGTGACCTTTCTGAGCATGTTCCTGGTCTTCATGAAGAAAATAGTCTTTCATCAAAAATACAGTCACTTGCTCTACGTCAGAAATCACTTTTCTGCTGACACAACCATGGATAAGCAGGTGGAGAAAAATATAAATTAAAAAAAAATTAAATAAAAAAAAAAAAAAAATAAAAAAAAAAAAAAAAAAAATCGCAGAAAATGCATCAAAAAGGCAAGAAGAAATATTTTTCTTCTAAAATAAAAATTTTATTTTTTTAAATATATTACTGTATTTTGATCAAATGCATGCTTTGTTCGAAACAGTAACCATGACTAATTGTAAAGCGCTACTGTAATATTTCACGCAACACAACTTTAAAAAAAAAAAAAAGACTTTACGTGCACTTTAGGTTAGATAATTAAGTTAAATAACAGATATGATATGATATCTGTTGATTTGAGAATTGGATTTTCTCCAAACGAACATCAAAGATGCAAATCTTAATAGCATTAAAGGAACACTCTCTAATTATAGCACGAGACCTTGAACTAAAAGACAATTATGAAACGCAAACATCTGCTGATCCCGAAAGAAAATCTAAAAGAAACGTCACCGCTGGGAAACCGGACCATATTTTACACAAACACTCACAGAACGCATCATCTTCCTGAAGAAGAGAAACTCTCCACATCTGTTTGTGCCGTTAACAGAAACAATAGCCTTAAAGGAGCAGTGGACTAAAAACGTCCTCAAACTGAGGTCATCCAAGATGCAGACGGGTTTGTTTCTTCATCGGATTTGGAGAAATGTAGCATCGCTTCAGTGTGATGGATGTGAATGGGTGCCGTCGGAATGAGAGTCCAAACAGCTGATGAAAAGCATTGCATTAATCCACAGCGCTCCGGTGCATCAGTTAATGTCTGATAAGCTGCGTGTTTGCATGAAACTATTTCACGTTAAGATGTTTTTAACTTCAAATTCTCGATCTGGTCAAAATATGCATCTATAAAACATAATAACGCTAGTGAAAAAGTCCACCTCCTTTTGTTTCTCACATCAGAAACCAGCCACATTTGTTTTCGGAGTCGTTTTGGACAGTATTGGCGTATAAACAGTGCTTGATCTTGAGCAGATTTCTCTCCTGATTCAGACCAGAACACTTTTTCACTGGAGCAAGTGTTATTATAGATTATGCACTCTATAATAAAGCTCAAAACGTCTTAACGCTGGATTTGTTTCAGTTTTTGTCTTCTCCAGACATTAACTGATGGACTGAACTGCCGTGTATTATTGCGATTATACAATTATCAGCTGTTTGGGCTCTCATTCTGACGGCACCCATTCACATCCATTACTGATGATACTGATGCGATGCTGCATTTGTCTAAATCTGACGAAAAACAACCTCACCTTCATCTTGGATGGCCTGAAGGCTAGCATATTCTTAGCTAATATAAATTTGGGGGCAACTATTCTTTTAATCAGTGTGCATTTATGAAGAGTTTTACACAAACTTCAAGTCAAAACAGGTTTTAGCTGTCGTTTCTCATTACACAGCTTTATGCATATGCGATAAAAACACAGAACTAAACTCAATTGATACAGGGTGGAAGTTTTTACAGCAGTAACACACTCACACATTCACTTCAGTCTCACGCTCTCTCACTTTCTTGTACTGTCGCTCACACCTCTCTTTTTCTGTCTTATTCCGGCTCAGAAACAAATGTCTTCATTAAGCCAAACTTTTGTAAGTTCATCTAAGATTAAAAAAAGACATCGGGTAAGAAGCTGTTACTTTGAGAAAAGTCCGCCTAGCAACCACCCAGAAGACCCTAGCAACTGCATAGCAACGCCTTGGCAACCATCCACATCTCCACAAAACCCAGTAAAAACGCTTAAAGTGTGAAGTTTCGTTCCTTTCTGTTCAGCGCAGGTGTCCGTTTTCGTTCGGAAATGTACAGATTTACAGTTTTACACACACACAGGAAACATATTGCATGTTTACGCTAACAGCTAACAGCAGATTATTGCCGCTTTGCCCTGGGTGGATAAAAAAAGCCACGAGTAGTAATAAAACAGGATGGCTTTAGTCCCAATATGTTGTAAAATATTTTTCCCACCATCTGCTATCGTTCCACCATCCGCTGGCGTCTGCTTTTGAGCGAGTGCAGAACGGCTACTGTAAATAACCTGATATTGAACAGAGCGGTCTTGCTCTAGACCAACTATTCATTTTACATCATGATTTTTTTGTGGGTGTATTTTTTTATATGAATTCAGGGGTTAATATCTGCTCGCCGAGGTATCCTTTATGTAATCAAAACTACAATAAAAACAGTAATATTGTGGAAAATTTGCTTTTTTATGTCAAATTAAAGCTGATTTTCAATAATATTGTCACATGATCCTTTCTCATATGCTGATTTGCTGCTCAATAAACATTTCTGATTATTATCAGTGCTCAGCATTATTTTACTGTAAACTGTGACCCACTTCTGACTTCCAGAAAACAACCTAATTCTGTTCACGAAGTGATGTGAATTGACGTGTGCTTTCTGAAGTGATCTGAACTCACTTCTGGTTTGCTCCCAAAAATAACCCAAATCAGGAAAAAGAACAAAAGTCAGAAAAAGAGCTTAACTCTTCTGTTCAGGAAGTGAAGTGAGTTTACACACTTAGAAAGTGATCTGAACTGACTCCTGATTCTCTTTAGAAGAATATAATTCACTTTCGAATCTCTTGGGGGGCAAAGAACACAAAACGTTCAATTCACTTCAGAGCCGAATTAACTGGATAAAAAAAAAAATATTAATAACCTTAAATCCCTTCTGATTCTCTTTATCAATTCATTTTCGAACTGATTTCACTGAAATGGTCACATGATCCTTTCTCATATGCTGATTTGCTGCATTTCTGATTATTATCAGTGCTGAGCATTATTTTACTGTAAACTGTGACCCATTGCATTTTTCAGGATTCCTTGACGAATAGGACAAATGTTCAAAAGGACAACATTTATTTGAAACAGAACTCTTGTGTGACTTCATAAATGTCTTTTATGCATTGAACGCATCCTGCTTGTTCAATTAAAGTGTAAAAATAATCTGGTATAATGCAGACTCACCAGCAGTGAATAGCAGATTTTGAATCCCGGCTTTGCTACGAAGTAATCGTCCGATTTGAAGGTGATTTTGATGAGGTTAGTCTTGGATGTGATCCGTGTTGGAGCTCTTTGCCCGCACCAGCGGCCCCAGATGATGGTGCTGGTTTCAGAAATATCCTCCACCTCCACATAATCATACCTGAAACACACACACACACACACACACACACACGTGAGTGATTATAACACTCGTCCATCACAATTACAATGCAGGTGCATTTACATGCCATTATAGCACTTATTCATATTTTGAATGAACCGTTATTTGCATATTTTCATATTTTATGTTTGAGCAATTTTAAAGAGTGGTCGTATTTATATTTTCTAGTCCTTCAGCTTTGTATAAGTTGATGATCCATAGCTTTTATAGTAGCAGTGCTGGCACAGAAATACAGAAATGCAGTAATTACTAATGTGACGTGACACCACGCTTTTATCTATATCGTATACATTATTCGATTTTACACAAAAATATACATAATGCATTAAGTTTCTTTTCTGCCTGTGCCTCTTTCTCATCCTATAAATTCTCCTTGTCTTCTCGCCTGTGTGTTTTCCCGCTTTTTATTTTTAGTCTCGGTGTCTCGAGGGTCTTTATAAAGTATCAGATACACGGTAAAACCTCCAACCTCAAGGACAAAGCCGTAACCTGAGAGTCACTCCACGCGCATTCGCTCTGATTGGCTTTCTGCTCATTAAATATTCATATCATGTTTGAACTCTTCGGGCCTTTATTTCTAGTCCTTAAATGCAGAACGGGAACCACGGGAGAACCAAACCTGTTATTCTCTCCCACGTGTTACAACATGATTTAAGCATGTAGGACATGCGCCTGGAGGTCCTGGATCAACGATCCTATGAATTAATCAGATTTATAGCTAACGTAAAGGGTTTTAGGTTTAGTCGCTTGTTAACCTGTTAAATATTTACCATACAGACCAACCCAAAGGGGACACTTTCTCAAGAGTTTAAATGGATCGAATTCATTATTCACGAACTTTTCCATCCAATGCTCCACCCCATTCTCCGCCCCCATCCGTAAACTCCAATACCTGCCTCCAATTTGCCCTTAAATAGTATAAATTCATTATTCATTAACTCGTTCGTTCCAATCTACACCACCTCGGGAAAAACTCCATTCTCCGCCGCCGCTTAATTTCTTAAAATCGAATTGATTTTTCAAGTCCCACCTAAACCTGAAAACATCATTGTCGTCCACTTAAAACTCTTAAATAGATTTATTTCATTATTCATGAACTCATGCAGCCGAAGCGCCGTCTTACCCGGAAATCCCATTCTCCACCTTCACGTCAAACAATGTTTAAACGCATCCAATTCATTATTCATGTCCTCATCCGTTCTAAAGCTCCGCCCTCACCTGCACGCTCTATTAACGGCCACCGCTTAAAATTCTCAAATTGATCCGATTAATTAATTATTCACAAACTCATCCATTTTGAATCGCCGCCCTCATGGGATAACTCCATCCTCCGCCACCAATTAACTAGCTCAAATTCGTTATCGTTTAACTAATCCATCCGAATCCCCACCCTCACGGGAAAACTCGCACGTACGTACGCACGTACTTAATATTCATGAGCTGCGCCTAACCCTGAAAACATCAGTCGTCTTAAACGTATTTTACCTAAAACGCCCTTCTACACCTTCGCTTCCAAAAAAAGTGTTTAAACAGACCTAATTACTTATTCATGAACTCGTCCACCCGAAGCCCCGCCCTCACCTGCAGACTCCATTCTCCGCCTCCTCCAGTCCAAACTGAGCATCGAACTCCAGCAGGATGCGCGTGTGGGGCGGCGAGTGCAGTTTCCATGACAACAGGAGGTTGCGAGGGTAAGAGCTGGGGAAGCGCGGGCTCTGGACGTGACCTCCGCTCTTGACCATCACGACCTCTTCCTTCCGGTACAAGTCTGTGAGGCGATTGCTGTCTGTTACTGGTCACAACTCGGACAGGTTAGTGCGTTTACTCTCGGAGACAAACAAACACACACAGATATACACAAATACAACACGCACAAAGAATCCGTTTCATTTCAGCTCAGTTCGGAAAACCGCATAAATTCAGCTCAAACTGAATTCTCTTCAGAAAAAGAGACCAGTTTATTTCTAATTCGAGGAAACAAATGAAGACAGTTTTGAAGGGAATTCACTTGCTGTGGATGTAAAAAAAAAGAACTAAATTCAATTCTAGTTCCATTTATGACAAAGTTAATTCACTTGGATGATTTTTGATTCCCTCAGGAAACTAATCCAATTCACTTTGCTCTCTTATACCTCAAGTCACTTTAGATTCTATTCAGATAATTCACTTCTGATTCTCTTTACAAAATTAAAGAGACTTCTAATTCTGTTCAGTAACTGATGTTTATTTATTATATCTGATCTGAATTGCCTTCTGATTCACTTCAGTTTAAAAAAAGCAAAATAAAACAAAACTGAATTCACTTCAGATGCACTAAAAACCAACTCTATTCAGGAAGAGATGTTCATTTACTTCTGATGTTATTTGAGAATTCACTTCTGACTTCCAGAAAACAACCTAATTCTGTTCACGAAGTGATGTGAATTGACGTGTGCTTTCTGAAGAGATCTGAACTCACTTCTGGTTCGCTCCCAAAAATAACCCAAATCAGGAAAAAGAACAAAAGTCAGAAAAAGTTCAGGAAAGTTCAGTTCTGTTCAGGAAGTGAAGTGAGTTTACACACTTAGAAAGTGATCTGAACTGACTCCTGATTCTCTTTAGAAGAATATAATTCACTTTGAATCTCTTGGGGGCAAAGAACACAAAACGTGAAAAATTCACTTCAGAACCGAATTAACTGGATAAAAAAAAAAATATTAATAACCTTAAATCCCTTCTGATTCTCTTTATCAATTCGTTTTCAGAATTCATTTTTGAACTGATTTCACTGAAATGGAGCACAGAATCTCTGACAGAACACAAACACACACAAACACGAGCAACCCGAGACAAGAAAGGCAGAAAAAACGGTGACAGGTCTATAGAAAAAGACAGGCGAGCTTTTAGCCCTCAAAAGTAAAATATTAAAAACAGCAGATGTTACGCAACAGGAAAACAAAGATCATTCAGTGTGACAGTTCATGAATCTTTTAATCAGACGAATGAGCACATCTGATCGCTGTAAAGAAAACTAAAGAATTCATGCTTCGCTAAACGAAAGTGACGACATAGACGGTGACCTGATATGATGCCGAAATCATGAAGCCATGATGACTTTTTCATTTCCAAAAGCTCCTCGACTCCACCATAGCGTCATCACACACACACACACACACACACACACACACACACACAGATTACTGATCCATGCATGCAGCAAACACTTGTGATTATGGCTATACTGCAAGAACAGGGCCACCATCCATCACCATGACAACCTGCTGACCAATGAGCTTTTAAATGAACTTAACACACGGGGAATAAGGCTGTAGCTCTCTCTTTTCTCTCACACACACACACACACACACACACACACACACACACACACACACACACATGTCACTTCTGTTAGTGTGATACTGACAGACAGTCTAGCGGTTTTGAGTTTAACAGCCTCATTTACACAATCTCACACACACCGTACTTCTTTAACACCAATTCGCTTCAACTTTCTAAGAACAAACACACACTGTACGCACACACACACTCATCACAAACACACACACACGCACAGATCTAAAAGCTCTTAAAGTTTGGCGTGTTAAAATATGAGCCGTCTTTATGATTAAATGCTTACGACAGGCATCAGGACAGCAGAAAGTAGGTTATGTTTCAAAAGCAGAGAGCTGCCTCATGGTCTACTGAATACAGTACACACTTCTAAGACACAATCACAACTACTAACCTAAACTACCAATTACTAATAATCTGATAAATCAAAAAAAAAATAAAAAAAATGCACAGCACACACACTAATTAGGCAATAGGTCAATTTTTACCTTGATTTAATTCATTTGGTCATTAATAGCTGGATTAAGTGCACATTTAAAGTGACACGGTACATTTTTAATTTTTATTGAATGCATTAAGCACATATATACATTTAATTTTTTATATCTTTTCTTATTTTTAATGTGTTAATTAAATATAATTAATTATATAATTATTTAATTAAAAAATAATTTAATTAGACTTATCGTGAAGGTGTGGTATTACAAATGCAATTAATTAGGTCAATTATAATTGTTTTTGTTTGTTTTATCATTTAGTTCCTGTATTAAGAAAATTACAAGTAGGCCTATATATTATAAATAATCTCTCTCAATTTTGTCAGCTCGATATTATAACTAATAACTATAATTAAAATGTTGTCAATTGAAATGAAGCTTAAATGTAAAAAAAAAAAATATATACATATTCATTTATAATTAAAAACTGCATAGGCAACTAACTGAAATAAGTTTAAATTAAAACCATAAAAAATCTAATTGTGTTTAAAACAAACAAAAAAAAAAACAACGACTAAAGTAACCAAGTAAATGAAAAAATAAATGAAATCAAATTTAAAATATTAATAATGTACAAATATTGCTAAAATAACGCTGTATGCCATCCAGGATAGAGTGCTTTTTTTCACGTACTTGTTGCAGTTCATTATGTGGTTATCAACTGTGCCGTAGAATTTAGTCAAAAGAATTTATCAGTAATAAATGAGTTTTTCATTGTAGTCAGAATGAATAATATATTGATGTCATTATACATCATCAAAACGTGCGCTGTGCTGAAGTGTTTTGAACAGACATATTTCTCCATAGCTGAATAGAAGAGAAAAATTAAAGAGACATGCATTCATGTGCGAGATCCTGAATAACTGCCTCACTGTGTGTGTGTGTGTGTGTGTGTGTGTGTGTGTGGCTCACAATGAAGGTCATCCTGGTCAAGAACCTCCCACTTAAGACGGGAAGAGACCGTGTGATTGACATATAAAGCGATCGGTCAGTGCATTGTGTTTTAATGTGCCTTTAGGCTCAAGTTGTCCAGAAACTGTTGACACCACACTAACTTGCTCCACTTTGGATCAAATAAATGCAGGCTTGGCGAACAGAAGAGAGTGCATTAAAAATATTACCGGTCAAAAACTTTTTTTTATGACCGGTAGCGTGCATAAGAATATAATTAGTGATTTTACGTCCATAGAAAGCACATTAAATTTAACTTAAATGTCTACTTTTAAGGTTTCAAATACATTTTTGGAGAATAAAATATATAATGTTATATGGTCATTCAGTTTAACAATATTTATGTTAAAGAAACCTTGCTTATTCTGACGTACATGTTAAAATATATAGGATTAAGGAAGCATATTCAATTTAAATTAGTAAAAAAAATTTCAATTCTAAGAAAAAAATGTAAATAAAAAAATAGCATGATAAAAAAGATAAATAAATAAATAAAATACACAGAAAGAAAACATTTTTCATAAGCCAAACGTGCAGCTATTTTCTCTACAGATAAATTCATCTGAAGACATGAAGAATTTCCAAAGACAGCATGTGTTTTTATTGACAGCTGGAGGTCAGAGGTCAAACATGGGCATAAAACTTTATGACTCATCAGTGTACGAGTGTGTGACCCCGCTGTCAAACAGCTTCAGATGAACTTAGAGAAGCATCCCACCCTGAGGATGTGTGTGTGCGCGTGTGTGTGTGTGTGTGTCCGTCTATTTTGTAGTTTCTCACCAAGCGTGCTGCTCTGTGCTCGAGTGAGAGATCTCGCTGAAACTGTTACTCAGCTGGAACCCAAAGCACAATCTATTTCTGGACTTCTAGAGCCACACAAAACACACGTTATCTCCGTTTAGTAGCGAACTAATATTCTATCGGAACGTTTGTTCTCGTATCCATAGCAACCAAATGTTCCATCCGGAATTATTTGTGAAGAACTTGAATGACATCAATAACAGACTCCTGTATTCTGTTTAAATAGGATTATTTTAATGTGTATTATATTATATATCTTAACATATCGAAAAATCCTATTGAAGCTGCATAAATAAAGTGAATGGATGCATAAATGTAAAAATAAATCCATTCAAGAATATAGTATTCAGTTGCATTTTTGGCATCGTCTCATTCTAGCATGTATCAGAATTATTGAAACTTTAAACAATTCACACCAAATACTAAAAATGACAACTAAATTGAATATTACATAAAAACATACCTTTCTGCACAATTTTGTTTACTTTAAATAACCTATCTGAAAATGCTGTTTGTTACTGGAATAATGCTGTACTGTTTGAGCTACTGTAATCTAACATAAACAATATGCTCTTATCGCCTGACTTTCGAATCACTTTGCGGTACGTTTCCTGCATTAACTGCATTACAGCAAACACAGGCCGCCGTGTTCCTGGGAGAATCTGGGAAAGGAAAGAGTTTAAGCGGCTGTTTATGTTCCCTACAAGGCGCTGGTGCTGAAAATACAGGACTACAAAAATAAAAAACTCACAGGAAGCAAGCCTCCAGTGAACAGAACATGTTCAACACAGATAATGAAACGTTTCTGTGTGCTTTTCATTATTTCTGATCTGATCAGGTCACAGAGAACGAGCGCACGCGCACACACACACACACACACACACACACACGCGCGCACGCACACGCACACGCACGCACACGCGCGCACACACACACGCACACACACACACACACACACACACACACACACACACAGAAAGTAAATCAATTAGTGCTCAACTGCAGCGTCCTGAAAGCAGAGCCTTCAACACTTCAGCCAGCTCTTATTAACACACACAGTTTTACTCGCTGAGCAGCTGCCAATGAAATGAACGGTAACGCTAACACACAGCCTATAACAACTCAGCTTTTACCTTTTCCCTAATTCTCTTTTCTGTTGTAAATGTTTTTTTTACTTCTATTCATTTAATACACTCAATACAGTTGTAACATTATTAGAAAACAATTGTTATTTATTGAAATCCCATTATTTTACTGAATTTCTAGTTTTCCAGATGCTCCAATTCATATTGTACATAATTGTAATCACTAAAAATAATTGAATTAAATACGTTACCAATTTATTAATTTATATTTACAATATATATATATATATATATATATATATATATATATATATATATATATATATATACAATATTTTTACAATTATTTTTAACGGTATTATAAAAAAAAAATTATGGGTAATACATAATTAAAAGTAAACTAAATCACTAAATACTTTTTGTTTATAGGATTATATATCTATGAGCAGTATTTTTGTTGTTGTTTTTCAGACTCCAAGTTTCATGGTATAAATCAATCTGTTAAAAATTAAATTTAAAAAAAAAAAAAAAAAGGAAGTAATACAGTAAATTAATTAATAATTTTAACAAACAACAACATGGCCCCACGAAATCTGTATTATGTTTTTACAAATTCTTTTGAATTCTTCGGGCTTCTGCCTTTTTATATTTAATCTAAATTTATCATCAAAAACTGTGGTAATTAAATAAACATATATTTATCCTGGCGTTTAAAATGCAGCCACAACTTCACAACAGAACACTTTGTTTTTGTTCAGAAAAGTGCATGTACAGGAAAAACGGGAATGTTCAAAACATTGTGAAGCGCTTGTTCTCTAATGAACTTAGATTTCAACAACATTTGTTTCTTGAACAAGAAGTTGATTGCATGCTGTAAAAATCACAGATATAACGGGAGCAAGAGATGCGTGTCGTCATACAGACTTCATGAAGGAAACACTGAGCTAATGGAGATGAAACATGCCCACCCTGAGACACACACACACACACACACGATCAAACGACTTAATCACACAGATCTGCGACTGAGGGCTCTGTCATTTTGTCTGTCGAGGTTTATAGCTACTTTTACAGTCATAGATTCCTCCATCACACACACACACACACACACACACACACACACACACACACACACAGAGAGAATATAAATGAAGCCTGATGTGTTTTCGGTTTGAAACGATGAAAGAATGTGCACAAGCAGACAGCTGTGTGTGAGATACAGACAGAAATATGCTGAGTAAAGACACATTCTCCTGTCTGCGTGTAAAAATTACAATAGGCTGACACACACACACACACACACACAGACAGAAACGTCTTCAAGCTTTTAAGTTAAAGACTTTGTTCATGATCAGACCAACTGCAAAATACACACACAGGAACAATAATTCCTTCCACATTTCAAGAAGTGTGTGTGTGTGTGTGTGTGTGTGTGTGTGTGTGTGTGTGTGTGTGGGGAATCCCATACCAGATTCCTCATCACTGATGGCTGGGTGTGAACCGGGACACCCTGTGACTCACTGCCCTAAAATAACTATATTTCAGCTGTTTTAACACACACACACACACACACACACACACACACACACACACACACACCTCTGTGCAAGGGTAACTAACACGTCAAATGGTGTGAATTCTTTCAAGTATAACCATTTAAACATTTCCTAATTCTTTACATTTTTTTACTCAAGCAACATTCAAAAAAATGACTGGATTTTTACAAAAATAAATTTAAAAAAATGTATGGTTTATTTAAATAGTCTTGAATTGCAACAAGTGGTTTATTATTATTATTATGAACAGTAAAACTATTTAAATATAGGCCTAGGTCAAAAAAAAAAAAAATTCTAAATAGAATGTAAAACTCCAAATATTCCAAATAACAAAAATCAGTGACAGAAAAATCCATGCTGATCAACAACCCTAACAACACAACAATTCTCAAATCACAGACACACACACACTCTCAACACACCTCACACACACACTCACACACACTCACACACACACTCTCACACACACACACACTCTCACTCACACACACAGTCTCACTCACACACACACTCTCACACACACACATGCTCACCTCACTCACACACACACACTCTCACACACACACACTCACACACACACTCACACACACACACTCCTCACACACACACTCTCACACACACATACTCTCACACACACACACTCTCACACACACACACACACACACACACACTCTCACACACACTCTCACACACACACTCACTCACTCACACACACACACACACACTCTCGACCTCAAAGGTCCCCACAAAAATGAAGCTCATCACATCAAATCTCAACAAGCAATGTTTCCACTGCACTCCAGCTTTTCATCACTTTTACGCATTTTCTGGGAATGGAAGCCGTGAACAGGTTAAAGATCCTCCTACCCCAGTAACTCAGGCATGTGCCGATCAGAGAGCTGCAGACCTGTCGTAACACGCTTCAGATGATCACAACATCTTTTCACGCCCGTTCACATCCACAGTGACCACAGAGAGCTTCTGAACGTCCTCCGTGAGATCGCTAAATATTAAAGAGAGACTTCTGAGCTCGACTAATGGCACTTGTCTGAAGAATTTGGCAATGGATTTTAAGCAACCGCTGTCAAAGTATTTCAGCAGACACTAGAAAATGTCTAAATGTCACTGCATTATAGACAATAAAATACGAGTGACATTTATTGTAAACAGACAGCACAAGCACTTTTTACGAGCAAAGCACTCAGCAGACAGTTTTGCATGGTTTGAATTGTAAAACAGTTCTGTGTCGAACGCAGCGAACGCAGAAAGACTCTTTGTGCTCGTTTGGGGTTAAACGGCTAACGCGGAAATTCTTTTACGTTGCGCTAAAGTTCTCTCAAAGTTACGGACAAACGTTAACAGAACGTTTGTGCACAATTAGCTTTAATGATGTTCTCATAACATTAGCACAAAAGCAATATTCATAATAATAAAACGTTTTAGTTTAATATTTAACGTTTGCCAAATGTTGCTAACGGTTTCAGAACGTTCAAAGAACATTCAAAAGTAACATTCCCATAACGCTGAGAAATGAGAAAATGGAATGTTTCCTGGAATGTTTTAAAACATCAAAAATAATATTTAAATATTATTACATCATGCACGGAATGTTTTTTTCTGAAGCATTTTAGTTGAACATTTCTCTAACGTACTTTAAACGTTGCCACTTGTTACCGCTGAACGTTCACTAAACGTTCTAAAACATTCTCATAATGTTTGCAAAATGATAAAAAAGGAATGTTTCCTTAAAACTTGCACAACTGAGCTTGCACAACTTTTTTTTTTAACTATTAATCAGTAAAGAAAAGCTTCAAACAATACAGAATATTTTAGCGAATGTTCTTTGAATGTTGTTTCAGAACGTTCAAAGAACATTCAAAAGTAACATTCCCATAACGCTTTCAAAATTATAAAATGGAACGTTTCCTGGAATGTTTTAAATCAGGCATCATTAAAATAATATTTAAATATTATTACGTCATGCACGAATGTTTTTTTCTGAACCATTTTAGTTGAACGTTTCTCTAACGTACTTTAAACGTTGCCACTTGTTACAGTTGAACGTTCACTAAACGTTCTAAAACATTCTCATAATGTTTGCAAATGATAAAATGTTTCCTTAAAACTTGCACAACTGAGCTTGCACAACTTTTTTAAAAAACCATTAATGAGTAAAAAAAGTTTCAAACAATACAAAATATTTTAGCCGAATGTTCTTTGAACGTTGCTCCATAACCTATGATATTTATTCTATGATAAACACATCTTATTTTAACATTCTAACAACCGAGAAAGGTGTTTTTAAATAATTAAAAACGATACCTTTTGTTTTTATTTTTAAATTCAACGTTTACCGAACATTCTTTAAATGTTCAGAGAACATTCAGAAGTAACGTTCCCATGACGTTTGCGGCGTTTTCAAAAACATTTCGCACGTGACTTTTTCCGGATAACATCCAAAAACAAAGTGCTCATGACTTAAAGGTAACTTTAGCGAAACGTTCTATCGTTAGTTTAGTCGATAGTTACCGTGATGAAGCGCTACACCTGCTAGCTAGAACACCTGTGTGAACTTGACGCTACGTGCGCGCGCTAACGTCTTGCTTGAGACCTCCGAAGGATGCCAAGGAAGCCTCTGAGCTCCGATGGCCCTTCAAAGCGTCCTAAATGGCTTTCGGGGTCACCGTAGCTTCCGAACTCACCATTGCTGCGCGCGTTGGAAGCCCTCAGCGCCTTGGAGGACATCACCTGGGCCTGCGTGGCGTAGTTCTCGCCGCTCAGCGCCGCGATGAAGGAGCACACGAGCAGCCACATGATCTGGAACCGAACCGCGCGCTGACGCGTGACCCAGAAGCGCCGCATGGACCCGGAGCTTCCACCGTAGCGCCGCGCGTCCTCAGATCCGGAGAACAGGTTCATATAAAGCGAGCCGCGGAATCCAAAACCTCCGACTTTATCTGCTTCTGTCCTGTTCGACCCCGATCTTATAATTCCACCCGAATGCTTTCCATTCCTTGAACATTTACGGAAACCCGAGGACGCGAGAAAAGTGTCCTGGCGACAGTGACGCGCGGGGTGCCGAAGGATTCCCAGAGTTCACGCGCCAAACTCCTGCTGAAAGATCGGGTTGCCGAGCTGCTGAGAGATGGAAGGAGAAAGAGAGGAAGCCCAGGAGGGCTGGACCCCCTTCATCCAGTCAGGACGAGGAAATAACGCCCGCGGGGCGCGCTTCGCTGAGTGTTCGCGGGAATATTTTCCCTCGGTGCGTAACGCCGCCGCTCTTTTCCTGTTTGTTTCGCCGCAAGGAAAAGTTTTGAGTTTCCTGAGGACTGCGAAGGCGTTACGCGCGGGATTCAAGCATTCAGCCGACTGCAGGCCATGACTTGAGCGTTTATCGAGTCTAGGAACATCATTTAATACGCGTTTACTTAAGGGCTTGCTCGTGAACGACTGCGCTTTATCAGATCAGGACATTTCCGCTCTAGCGTCTGAATTATTGGAATAATATATAGTGCATACCATCCGCAATAAATTCTATGCGATATTAATTTTGGGCATATAGAGTGAAAAGCATGCGCGTCGTTACGCAGGGCTAGACTATGGAATAAAAACTCACTACATGCTGCCCAGCAGTTTTTAAACAGAACCTGAAGATAAACAGTATGCTTTGTCACGTGACCTCGTCACGTGTGTTTAATTTATCAGTTCTGAATTCATTGAACTGTTTTGGCCTGCAGTGCTCTGTCACAGATTAACTGTAATATTTGAAAAAATATATATATTAAAAAGAAAAACCATCAACTCAGAATTTTCACATGCCGGCCTGCTATGTTGTGTTACAGCTTGAGTGTATTTATTTAAAAATAATCTATAAAAAATATCTTACAATGTGCATGTTAGCTTGCAATAATATATGCAATAAAAATAAGAATTTGCTATTGCCTGCAATTTTCTGTTTGTTTTGAAACTATATATATATATATATATATATATATATATATATATATATATATATACATATATATATATATATATATATATATATATATATATATATATATATATATATATATATATATATATATATATATATATATATATATATATATATATATATATATATATATATATATATATATATATATATATATATATATATATATATATATATATATATATATATATATATATATATATATATATATATATATATATATATATATATATATATATATATATATATATATATATATATATATATATATATATATATATATATATATATATATATACACATATATATATATATATATATATATATATATATACATATATATATATATATATATATATATATATATATATATATATATACATATAAATATATATATATATATATACATATAAATATATATATATATATATATATATATAAATATATATATATATATATATATATATATATATATATATATACATATAAATATATATATATATACATATAAATATATATATATATATATATACATATAAATATATATATATATACATATAAATATATATATATATATATATATATATATATATAAACTATTTTTTATTAATTTATTTTATATATGTATTTATTATGTATATATGTGTATTTCTATATTTATTTATTTATTATATATATTTTTATATATATATATATATATATATATATATATATATAATTGAATTTTTATTTTTGGAAAAACAGAAGAACAAATATCCCATAATCAGACAAAGGATTAGATTATTTGGCATTTTACAGGAGGGTCAGGTTGTGAGCGCAAAGCATTGTGGGATAGAACTATTGCTCATTTTCTTAGATGTCATTTAAGTTTTTGCAATTTCTGAATCCATAACAGTAATTCAAAAGAGCACTTAAAGCATATTAAATGTAAACTCAACGAATTAAAATGCATTTCAAGAATTTCAATGCACAAAATGTTTTGCTTTGTTCATGTAAGTATTCCCTAAAGCATAAATCTCACGCAGTTCAAACTTATTTTACTAAATGGTAATGGCATTGACAATTAGGCTAGAGGCTATTAATTCAAAATCAAAAAAAAAAAAAAAAAAAGACTGTATGTGGCAGGTTTTCACGTGCGCGTTTTGTGCCAGGTTTGGGGAAATCCCGCAGGATTCAGGTCTAGGCCTGAGTGAGGGTAATAAAGCTGGTCTGATCCAGACTGTGCCTGCTTTCCGGGCCGGTCCGGTTCTGAGCTCAGGGTGTGTCACGATTTACCTCCTGAGGGGTGTGTGTGTGTGTGTGTGTGTGTGTGTGAGGTGTTGTGGGTAACCAGGACCAGTGTACTGTACATAGTGTTGACACAGAAACTCTAGCGTACATCCTGATGTTTATCTTCACGTCTTTGTATTTCTCTCTCTCTCTCACACACACACACACACACACACACACACACACTCTGAGTTTATCTAAATGTGTTTGTACAGGAAACAGCTTGTTTATATTCTCCTTTGCGCTAAACACACGCTTTGCACGGCTGTACTAATGGACGGCACAACCAATGAGTGTTTTATCTGAGAGTTTTTATTGGTCTTTACTCGTACTTACAGTTCCAACACTAATTATTAAACATCCCACAGTGTTTATGCTTCAGACATGAATAATTCCTTAAATCTGTCTCTTTTTACTTAAGCCTAGCAACCATTTTAGTAACCGAATAGCAATACCTTTGCAACATCCTGGCAACCGTTAAACAACGCAATTAAACCTCTCGGACCTCCCTAGCAACGGAACATTTTAGTAACCACATAGCACACCATAGCAACATTTTGGCAGTCAAAGCACTCAAAACTAAGGCGAATACCCTATTATCCGGAACATTTTAGTAAGCACACAGCAACATCATAGCAACACCCTGGCAACCATTACGCAGTGCACCTAAAAGCACTCGGAATGCCCTAACAACCAGAACATTTAGTAACCACATAGTAATGCACCTAGGAAAGCCTTAGAAACATCATAGCAACCACTAAGCAATGTACTCAAAATCAATCAGAATGACATGGAAAAAGAACATAAGTAACGCATAGCAACACCCCTAGCAACTTTTAAGCAATACACTAGAAACCTCCCAGGATACCTGAGAAACCAGAACATTTTATTAATGGCATAGCAATGCCTGACCCTAACAATAACCTTAGAAACACCTAGCAACTAGAACTTTTAATAACTACACAGTAATGCACCCATTGAAGCCATCATAGCAACACCCTGGAAATCACTCAGAATAGCCTAGAAACCAGAACATTTTAATGACTACATAGAAAAGCCTTAGCAACAGCCTAGAAATCATTGACCACGCACCTGAAAACCACTCAAAAACACCCTGTAACCAGAACATTTAGTGATCTCTCTCTCTCTCTCTCTCTCTCTGTCTCTCTCTCTCTCTCTCTCTCTCTCTCTCTCTCTCTCTGTCTCTCTCTCTCTCTCTCTCTCTCTCTCTCTCTCTCTCTCTCTCTCTCTCTCTCTCTCTCTCTCTCTCTCTGTCTCTCTCTCTCTCTCTCTCTCTCTCTCTGTCTCTCTCTCTCTCTCTCTCTCTCTGTCTCTCTCTCTCTCTCTCTCTCTCTCTCTCTCTCTCTCTCTCTCTCTCTCTCTCTCTCTCTCTCTGTCTCTCTCTCTCTCTCTGTCTCTCTCTCTCTCTCTCTCTCTCTCTCTCTCTCTCTCTCTCTCTCTCTCTCTCTCTCTCTCTCTGTCTCTCTCTCTCTCTCTCTCTCTCTCTCTCTCTCTCTCTCTCTCTCTCTCTCTCTCTCTCTCTCTCTCTCTCTGTCTCTCTCTCTCTCTCTCTCTCTCTCTCTCTCTCTCTCTCTCTCTCTCTCTCTCTCTCTCTCTCTCTCTGTCTCTCTCTCTCTCTCTCTCTCTCTCTCTCTCTCTCTCTCTCTCTCTCTCTCTCTCTCTCTCTCTCTCTCTCTCTGTCTCTCTCTCTCTCTCTCTCTCTCTCTCTCTCTGTCTCTGTCTCTCTCTCTCTCTCTCTCTCTCTCTCTGTCTCTCTCTCTCTCTCTCTCTCTCTCTCTCTCTCTCTCTCTCTCTCTCTCTCTCTCTCTCTCTCTCTCTCTCTCTCTCTCTCTCTCTCTCTCTCTCTCTCTCTCTCTCTCTCTCTCTCTCTCTCTCTCTGTCTCTCTCTCTCTCTCTCTCTCTCTCTCTCTGTCTCTCTCTCTCTCTCTCTCTGTCTCTCTCTCTCTCTCTCTCTCTCTCTCTCTCTCTCTCTCTCTCTCTCTCTCTCTCTCTCTCTCTCTCTCTCTCTCTCTCTCTCTCTCTCTCTCTCTCTCTGTCTCTCTCTCTCTCTCTCTCTCTCTCTCTGTCTCTCTCTCTCTCTCTCTCTCTCTCTCTCTCTCTCTCTCTCTCTCTCTCTCTCTCTCTCTCTCTCTCTCTCTCTCTGTCCTCTCTCTCTCTCTCTCTCTGTCTCTCTGTCTCTGTCTCTCTGTCTCTCTCACTCTCTCTCTCTCTCTCTCTCTCGGTCTGGAATGATCTCTCTCTCTCTCTCTCTCTCTCTCTCTCTCTCTCTCTCTCTCTCTCTCTCTCTCTCTCTCTCTCTCTCTCTCTACTGTCCTGAAAGAGTTCCTCAGACGGTCTGGAATGATTCCTGCCTGCAGCATTCACCACATTCCAAGGATTCCTCAGCAGCGACATCACAATCAAAGACGGAGGGAAGACAAAGACGCTCAGTGTGGCATTGAATAACTGCAGACTCCTAATTATTCACAAAGACACAGACAAGAGCATCACACACCAGCTTCACACGGAAAATATCCTTGACTGTCACAGAATAATGGCGCAATGCAATAAATATTAACAATTCGTGTTATTTTGAATATCATCTAATATTTTTTCTTTTAGTTTTGGCTAGTCATGGCCTGCACACGTTATTTAAAATCAAATAATAATAATTACTTGGAAATCAAGTAAACATTATATTATAAACAACTGAATGTACATGTACATTGCATATTAGTATATTGAAATATTAGAGATAATATTTGAAAGTGACAAATAAGAAGGTTTCAGTTGTGATGGGTAGCCTATTACTCATCATTCATTAGCTGTAGCAGCTTCAGGTCATCTGTAGATGTTTTTGCACGGTTTTTTCTCCCCGACTGACCACTCGCTGACACGCAACTGGACTTCAGAAGCGTCTTCTGACAAGCACCTGAGGGCAGACCATGAGCAAACACACATCACCTGAATAACAACATCTGGATTGAAGACAGACACGTGGAGGAAACTCTATCGCCCCCTGGAGCTCTGAGGTGCATTAGCTCCACGGAAGCCCTGAAGGACCCGACCGCGGCCTGCAGATCGGGGCGGGGCTGCGCGGGTCGCCCCGCCCACACCTCCTCCGATTGGTTCGATCGCTCTATCATAGGCATGCGTACGGACGGGAGTTTAAAAGCTAGAAATGCTGTGCAGTAACTCACCATGTCTCTGAAATGAGTGTTTTGCTAAATTAAGCTTGTCTTTAACACACAACAAAACACTAATTTTAAAAAATGAATTGGCTTGATTATTCTCAGCGGGGTGGGGGTGGGTGTTATGAATTAAATCATTTTTGAAGATTTTATCATTTTTATTTCATCAGAGTATGAAGTCGAGAAATGAAAAGGATGTATCAGTATTGTTTTAATCTATATAGCATGACAAGACAATTATAGTTGCATATTGGATATTAGTCATGATAAATGACACCGCGGTAGGTTAATGTGTCTGCCGTGTGCCATTTCATTTTTATGAAACTTTAATTTTCTCCCCTACATTGCGAAGCATAGGCTTTTCCCTTTTCCCTTTTATTTCTACCAGATAATTCTGTGGCAACTCTGTAATAAAAGCGATCATTTCGGAAGAGCTCAGTATCTGTTGCTATAGCAACGAACGCAACTTGCGCATCGCGCTCCTTTCAGTGCAACTCAAACGTACCTTTTTTTGTACATCGTTATACCTCCTTTCTTTTGTAGAACATTGCAAAAATGCTTATCCTTAAATAAGTCGTGTTTAACTTCTGATATGACCGGTTTCAGGGACGTCCCGAATTGCGTTCGCTTGGAAAGCATCGCATTTTTACTCATTCGTTCACTCGGAAGACCTCACAGCCCAACCCTATGATGAACTGATTTAATTAGAATAATATAAATAGACTATATTAAATCGATGTGTTCTCCGATACCCATTTTGTGACACGCTTGGCTATGAAAGACGACCGAGCCAATCAGAGAAGACAGGGGCGGAGCGACACGGGTAGCCCCGCCCCCATCTGCAGGCCGCAGAAAGGTATGCTTGCAGAATGCAGGTCTGTGCCTGAGCTTTTATTGCGCGGCAGGCAGTGTAAACACAACTTAAATACATGGCATACAGAGCTATTTTTACTCCCTATCTTCCCATCAAGATCGTTTTCTCTGCGTGATTTATGATCGCCAGAGGTGGGGTGTCATATTAATGCGAGGTCTGATAACTAAGCCCACCCGCAGCTCACAGGATAAATACAGTCCTCTACCGCAGGGCTGGGGCGGTAATTCTGTCCTGCGTTTATGGAGTCGCTTCTCCCGCTAGATAAATCTGACAAACGGCGGAAGGTGAGAGCTCGGACCTCATCTGAAGGCGTCGGACACGTGTGTGTGTGTGTGTGTGGTGTGTGTGTGTGTTATTGATCGAGACCATTGAGTGCATTTCTATGGTTTATGACGTCCTGATGGGCGATAAATACATGTCAGAGAGTGTGTTTTTGAATTTCCTCAACACTAAGCAAACTCGATTAGATTAACTTGAATAGAAAGTATCTGGGCTGTGTGTGTGTGTGTGTGTGTGTGTGTGGTTATCACATTAGCTTTATTCAATCAGATCTCACCTGTGTTTCTGCCAGATGGCGGGAAAAATGCTGACTAGGTACCTTAAAAACACACACACGCACACACACACACACACACACACACACACACACTTGTGTCTTCCTTCACTCTGCAGTCTTAATTAGATAATTCATCAGTCCATCATTTAAACTGGCTCATAATTAACTAAGTCTTTACGGCTGGACACAATGCAATTGGCTAAAACTCTCAATTAGCATAATCTTCAGACAGGACTTTGGTTAAAGAGGCAGCTTAGGTATTGTGTGTGTGTGTGTGTGTGTGTGTGTGTGTGTGTGTTGGTGCAGTGACCTTGAAGGTCCGTCTCTGTTCTGCTTCCTTCTCTATCCATTACACACACAAAGCTAGTGCGCTGCCTACCTAGGCGGTGTTTTTAAGGCTTCTTAGATGCAATTAAGATGCAAAGGCCGTTCAGAAGGAAGACGGTGACGTCATGCCGCCTTCGTAGATGCATTCTTATCGCTGCATTTTAAAGCATATTTATCTTGCGCAAAACGCGATCCCAGAATGCACTGCAACACGTTCAGTATCCACGTGTAAGATTGAAAAAGGAAATCATTTGAATCGGCAAGGATGCATCAAATGTCACAGTAAAGGCATTTCTAGTGCTACAAAAGATTTCTATTTCAAATAAATGCTGTTCTATTATACTTTCTATTCATTTAAGAAGCCTTAAAAATGAAAATGAAAAGCAGCACTGTTTTCAGCATTGCTTAAATGTTTCTTAAACAGCTAATCAGCGTATTAGAATGATTTCTGAAGAGTCGAGCAACGCTAAAGATGCTGAAAATTCAGCTACAAGATCACAGAAATAAAATTCATTTTACAATGTATTTACATAAAAAGATGGCTTTTTTTTACCTTGTATTTGTGCAGGTGGGGCAGAGGTTTATAGACTATAACAAAGAGCTCGACATCCAGAACACAAATCACAAGCCATCATCATATTTAAAGAAACGCCAAGTTAAAACCAAAACCGATTGCATTTACAGTAATAGACTTACAGTGGAGGTTATTCCAGGAAGAGAAAACATTTCTTTAAAATTCAACATTTTCTTCAAGGCAACCAGCACCTCTCAAATAAACTAACACTGTGTGTGTGTGTGTGTGTGTGTGTGTGTGTGTGTGTGTGTGTGTGTGTGAGTGTGTGTGTGTGTGTGTGTGTGTGTGTGTGTGTGTGTGTGTGTGTGTGTGTGTGTGTGTGTGTGTGTGTGTGTGTGTGTGTGTGTGTGTGTGTGTGTGTGTGTGTGTGTGTGTGTGTGTGTGTGTGTGAGGGTGTGAGTGTGTGTGTGTGTGTGTGTGTGTGTGTGTGTGTGTCTGTGTCTCATGTGTGTGTGAGTGTGTGTGTGTGTGTGTGTGTGTGTGTGTGTGTGAGAGGTGTGAGTGTGTGTGTGTGTGTGTGTGTGTGTGTGTGTGAGTATGTGTGTGAGTGTGTGTGTGTTAATGCATCTGTTTTTGTCTCACGCCCGATGTGAAACAGATTATGATGTCTTTTTCATTTCCAGGTAGATTCATCAGGCATTCGCCAAATATCAGTAGATAGAAATATCATTTGTGCAATTTATTAATTAAGTAAATTTCACCCTGTACCAAACAACAACCCTTCACTGTGAGCCCTATCCTGGGTTCCCAGAATACAACGCTGTTCTCCTTAATTAAACTGAAGCTACAAATTTTAACAAAACAAAATAAAATAAAAGACGTTTTAGATTAAAAAAGCCAAATAAAATGAAATCGAAATTGCTGCTTAACTGAAAAAAAATTGTATGTTTAAGTACTAATATTTCTAACTTGAAACTGAAATAAATTTTAAATAAAATTAAATACGATAAAAACATTTTTAAATACATTTGCGCAAATGACTAAAAATAAAATAATTGAGAAAAATATTGAATATATATATATTCACTAAATAATACACTAAAATAATAACGCAAAGTGTTATTGATAATAATGAAACAAAAATGACATGTTATTTTTACTAGATATTAGATATTTAAAAATAAAACTAGATGATAATAAAATATACTCTACTTTTGTAAACAGAAGCTGTAAAATACATAAATAGAT
>NC_056717.1:20306214-20311214 GCF_018831695.1 Puntigrus tetrazona | reverse complement strand
TTGTTCATTGAACGCTTGTTTCTGGAAAAGCTGCAGTTTATGAAAACAGCCACAGTCAAGCTACAGAGAATCTAATTCAGCGGGTCAGTGAGGTCAACAGAGGGTCACCGGGCCGATGGGGCCCTGCACTGTCTGTCTGACACTCAGAAAGAAACCGCTGCAGGTGGAGATCTCACACAGAGAAATACGGTGCGTTCTGTCCATGACTAACAACCTCTGCTGAACAAACTCTTTCATATTGAACTATTCTTTGACTTTGTTGATTTATTACACGTGAAATGAATGGAAAAAATGGAGCAGATGCACTTCAGAGAGACTAACGAACATGCAGGGTGTTGCTAAGGTGTTCTGGGTGTCGCTAGGTGTTTGCTCAGGTGTTTTGGGCGTTGGTCGATAATTCGCTAAGATATGCTGGTGGTTGCTCTGGTGTTCAGGATGTTGCTAGGTGGTTGCTCAGGTGTTTTGGATGTTGGTCGATGGTCGCTTAGATATGCTGGTGGTTGATCTGGTGTTCAGGATGTTGCTAGGTGGTTGCTAAGTTGTTTTGGATGTTGGTCGATGGTCGCTAAGATATGCTGGTGGTTGCTCTGGTGTTCGGGATGTTGCTAGGTGGTTGCTCAGATGTTTTGGATGTTGGTTGATGGTTGCTAAGATATGCTGGTGGTTGCTCTGGTGTTCAGGATGTTGCTAGGTGGCTGCTAATATGTTTTGGAGCGTTGGTCGATGGTCGCTAAGATATGCTGGTGGTTGCTCTGGTGTTAGGGATGTTGCTAGGTGGCTGCTAATATGTTTTGGATGTTGGTCGATGAGTCGCTTAGATATGCTGGTGGTTGATCTGGTGTTCGGATGTTGCTAGGTGGTTGCTAAGTTGTTTTGGATGTTGGTCGATGATCGCTAAGATATGCTGGTGGTTGCTCTGGTGTTCGGGATGTTGCTAGGTGGTTGCTCAGATGTTTTGGATGTTGGTCGATGGTCGCTAAGATATGCTGGTGGTTGCTCTGGTGTTCAGGATGTTGCTAGGTGGCTGCTAATATGTTTTGGACATTGGTCGATGGTCGCTAAGATATGCTGGTGGTTGCTCTGGTGTTCGGATGTTGCTAGGTGGCTGCTAATATGTTTTGGATGTTGGTTGATGGTCGCTTAGATATGCTGGTGGTTGCTCTGGTGTTCGGGATGTTGCTAGGTGGTTGCTCAGGTGTTTTGGATGTTGGTCGATGGTCGCTTAGATATGCTGGTGGTTGATCTGGTGTTCGGGATGTTGCTAGGTGGTTGCTAAGTTGTTTTGGATGTTGGTCGATGGTCGCTAAGATATGCTGGTGGTTGCTCTGGTGTTAGGGATGTTGCTAGGTGGTTGCTCAGATGTTTTGGATGTTGGTTGATGGTGCAGCTAAGATATGCTGGTGGTTGCTCTGGTGTTCGGGATGTTGCTAGGTGGCTGCTAATATGTTTTGGACATTGAGTGGATAATTAGCTAAGATATGCTGGTGGTTGCTCTGGTGTTAGGGATGTTGCTAGGTGGCTGCTAATATGTTTTGGATGTTGGTGGAGTGGTCGCTAAGATATGCTGGTGGTTGCTCTGGTGTTCGGGATGTTGCTAGGTGGCTGCTAATATGTTTTGGATGTTGGTCGATGGACGCTTAGATATGCTGGTGGTTGCTCTGGTGTTCGGATGTTGCTAGGTGGCTGCTAATATGTTTTGGATGTTGGTCGATGGTCGCTAAGATATGCTGGTGGTTGCTCTGGTGTTCGGGATGTTGCTAGGTGGCTGCTAATATGTTTTGGACATTGTTGGTCGATGGTCTAAGATATGCTGGTGGTTGCTCTGGTGTTCGGATGTTGCTAGGTGGTTGCTCAGGTGTTTTGGATGTTGGTCGATGGTCGCTTAGATATGCTGGTGGTTGATCTGGTGTTCAGGATGTTGCTAGGTGGTTGCTAAGTTGTTTTGGATGTTGGTCGATGGTCGCTAAGATATGCTGGTGGTTGCTCTGGTGTTGGGATGTTGCTAGGTGGTTGCTCAGATGTTTTGGATGTTGGTTGATGGTCGCTAAGATATGCTGGTGGTTGCTCTGGTGTTCGGGATGTTGCTAGGTGGCTGCTAATATGTTTTGGATGTTGGTGGTCGATGGTTAGCTAAGATATGCTGGTGGTTGCTCTGGTGTTCGGGATGTTGCTAGGTGGTTGCTCAGATGTTTTGGATGTTGGTTGATGGTCGCTAAGATATGCTGGTGGTTGATCTGGTGTTCGGGATGTTGCTAGGTGGTTGCTAAGTTGTTTTGGATGTTGGTCGATGGTCGCTAAGATATGCTGGTGGTTGCTATGGTGTTTGGGATGTTGCTAGGTGGTTGCTAATATGTTTTGGACGTTGGTTGATGGTCGCTAAGATATGCTGGTGGTTGCTCTGGTGTTCGGGATGTTGCTAGGTGGTTGCTAATATGTTTTGGATGTTGGTGGTTACTAAGATGTTCTGGTGTTTGCTCGGGTGTTTGGGATGTTGTTTGGCAGTTGCTAAGATATGCTGGTTGTTGCTCTGGTGTTCTGAATGTTTGATAGATGATTGCTAAGGTTCTGTGGATGATACTAGGTGATAACTTTGGATGTTTCTTGGTTGTTGTTCAGGTGCTGTGGATGTTTCTGGGTGGTAACTAAGGTCTTTTGGACGTTGCTAATGTGTTTTGGATGTTGCTAGATGGTTGCTAAGATGGCTGTTTTTTGGTGTTACTAAGGTGTTCTGGTGGTTTCTAGGGGGGATTTGACTAAGGGGTAATAACTAACGTGTTTTGGTGGTTACTCAGTTGTTGTGGATGTTCCTAGGTGGTTGCTACAATGTTTTGAATGTTGGTTGTTGCTAAGATATGCTGGTGGTTGCTCAGGTGTTCTGGATGTTGCTAGGTGGTTGCTAAGATGTTTTGGATGCTGGTTCATAGTTGGTAAAGCTCTGGTGGTTGCTAAGGTGTTCTGATAGTTGCTAAGGTTTTGTGGCTGATGTTAGATGATAATTTTGGATGTTTCTTGGTTGTTGTTAAGGTGTTTTGGTGTTGGTTTTCAGGTGTTGTGTGGATGTTTCTGGGCGGTAACTAAGATATTGCTAGATGATTACTAATGTTTTGGATGTTGGTGGTTACTCAGATGTTCTGGTAGTTGGTCAGGTGTTTAGGATATATAATGTATTACATTAATTGTGAACATGCTATTCTAGAGTAGAATTTATTTCAGATTAAATAAAATGAGACAAACAACTTGCTGGGTAAAGCAGAAACTTCACATCCAAACGTTTCACTCTATTCAAGAACTGAAAAATCAGACCATGAAATGCAGACCGAGGTCATTTTTCTCAGGTCACATGTCCATCTGATCTAACAGGCAGAGGAGAACAGACAGAATAAGAGAGGAGTGTTAGTTCCGTTGCAGCCTGCTTATGGTCTTTATTCACAGAATTTGAACCCTGAGCAGGCCATCCATCAAAACGCTGGCTCTAGCGCCACTGGACGTGGAAAAGCACTTTAAAGAGCGAGAGCACAGCCGGTCTGCGCTTTCATCCTACATTAGACTTTAAAAGGATGGATTTCCCTCCATTTCCCTCCTCTTGTTCACTGCTTTCTCCTCTTTAGCACTCGTGTATGTCTCCTCTGCGCGGCTGTGGCGGACGCATTAGCGAGTGTTAGAGAAAGCTCCAGAAATACAGCTGTGCTGCTTCTCATATAGTGTGCTGTGTGACGACAACAGTGTTCTGGATGCTGCTCTGTGGTTGCTAAGATGTTCTGGGTGTTTGCTAAGTGGTTGCTAAGGTGTTCTGGGTATTGCTAAGTGGTTGCTAAGATTAGGTGTTGCTAGATAGTTGCTAAGATGTTCTGAGTGTTGCTATGTAGTTTCTGGGGCACCCCTGGCTCTATGAGAAGTGGTTGCTAAGGTGATTGTGGTGTTTCTTGGTGGTTGATAAGATGTTTTGGATCTTTGCTAAGTAGTTGCTAAGATTAGGTGTTGCTAGGCAGTTGATAAGCTTTCCTGAGTGTTGCTATGCTGTGGGGCAGTTGATCATGGTGTTTCTTGGTGGTTTCTAAGATGTATTGGATGTTTAACAGATGCTTTCTGTAGTTTTCTGTACTTTTAGGTTGTAATAGATGGTTGCTAAGGTTCTTTTTTTTTGTTTGGTGGTTGCTAAGGTAACCTGGTGGTTGTGCAGGTGTTCTGGATGTTGCTAGGTGGTTGCTAAGGTTCTTAGGTGGTCTGATGATTGCTAAGATGTTCTAGACATTCGGAACATAACTACTGTTATGGGTGTAGCTAAGTGGTTGCTAAGATGTTCCTTTGTGTTTGCTAAGTGGTTGCTAAGGTTTTCTTGTTATTGCTAAGAGTAGATTGTAAGGTTCAGTGTTGCTAGATGCTTGCTAAGGTGTTCTGGGTGTTGCTAGGTGCTTCCTAAGACTTAGATAGGTGGTTGCTAAGGTGACCATCGTGTTATTTGGTGGTTGCTAAAATTATTTGTATGTTTACTAGATGATTTCTGATGTTTTTTTGGGCATTGAAAGATGGTTGCTGAGGTTTTTGGGTAGTTGCTAAAGTCTTGCTAAGATGGTGTTTTGTATATGGTTGCAAATGTGTTAGGGGTGTAGCTAGGTGTTTGCTAAGTTGTTTTAGGTGGTTGCTAAGATCTTTCACTTTGGATGTTGTTAGGTGATTTCTAAGGTGTTTTGAGTGTCATATAGGTGGTATTTTAATTGGTTGCTAAGGTGTTCTGGGTATTGTTACATATTGTTAGTTGTCACTTAGATGTTCTAGGTGTTTGCTGAGATGTTGATATTCTATGTGTTGCTTTCGTGGTTGCTAAGACTTGGTGTTGCTAGGTGTTTGCTAAGATGTTACAGTTGTGGCTATGGTGGTTGCAAAGGTGTTTTGAGTGTTGTTAGGCGTTGCTTATCAGAAAAGTATCAGCAGAGCTCAGCAAGTCACATAGTTTTAGGTTGAACGCGGGTTATAAGGTCTTACAGGAATGTTGTGTGTGC
>NC_056717.1:20293714-20298714 GCF_018831695.1 Puntigrus tetrazona | reverse complement strand
CAGATATATATCTGTCTGGTGGTGTTTCAGGTCAGTGAACATCAGCTGTAAGCATTCCTGTGAGAATAATAACATATCGTACATGATCAGACCACACCACCCACTCATGACAGGAGCTGGATCTACACCGCCGCGGGACGCGCTCTAACCAACCCGTAACACAGAACATGATCAGGAACAGCCCATATAACATCTCATATTAATGCACACATAATTACAGCATGCTCTTGATGCGCTGAGCTGATCGTAGTTGCATCTGTGCTGCAGAAAAATTGTGTTTTCTTCCTTTCAGGAGAATGAAGTCTCATTAATACCTCGGCTGTTTTTTCTTGATAGCAAAGGAAATTAAATGTTTTTTGTTTTTTTTTTTTTTGTTTTTTTTTTTAAATTATGAACATTTCTCCTGTATTTTGTCAAGATCCATAATCTTACACATATAGGGTTATTTTATTAAACATAGAAAGTTATCCCAAAAAAATAAATATATATATATATATATATATATATATATATATATATATATATATATATATATATATATATATACATATACTAATAAAATAAACTTAATAAAATAAAACAAACTTCAAAATAGCAAAACTATAATTTATATAAATATATAATATATATAATATAAATGTAATAAATTATTTATTACTAAAAAATAAAACCATAAAAGAAGAGCATTTTCTTTATTTTAAATAAAATACATTTGGATGAAAATAAAATACTTTTTAAAACATTTTATTTATTAAAAACTATTAAAAAACAAAACATATAAAAGTACTAAAACTTTTACTATAATGAAAAAAAAAGTAAAAAATATTTGAAAATAATAGCAGGAAACTATTACTATGTCATTCGTATTAAAATAACATTCTTGCCAGTCTTTGATCTTACTCTATAACAACAATTCTCTCATTTGTGTCTAGATTTATTATGATATAAAAGTTTAACAAAACACAAAACATATAAATAGTGATGAAAGAGCAGGAACATTTTCCTGAGGCCGTTTGAGCCCTGCTTGTGTTTGTTCCCCTCCTCGGCCAATCAGATCGCTCCGTTTCTTGATGTGTGAAAGCAGCGTTATTAATTATTCATACAGACCAAAGGGTGGTATTTTGTCTCTGCGTGTTTGGTTGACTGAGTTATGAAGATTGTTTGTGTTTGATTATGTACGGAACAGCATTCTGGGAACTCTGAAGTAGAAAATCACATTTGCAGTGCTGTTTTTCAGTTTCTGTTCTCAGACTTGGCCCAGACTTCGTAAAACACACACTGCATGCTAATTATAAGCCTGTCTAAGTCTATATATATATATATATATATATATATATATATATATATATATATATACTTAAGACAGGCTTGAGAAATCACATAAAAGTTTTTATACTGTTTATTTATTGTGCATATATTAAAACACACACACGCAGTATATATTAGTATATATTTGATATTATATATTTAATATATAAACATAACATATTTTCTTAAATATATATAAATATACACAGTATACACAAATATATAATGCAGAGAAACCTTTTATTTTGGATGCGATTAATTTTATTTAATTTTATTAAAAAAACGTTGACTCATTTTATTGTATCTTTTTGCAACTTTTAACGTTTACATTTTTGTATTTTTGTGCGTTTGTATAGTTTTTATTAATTGTTTTAGTACTTTAAGCAAAAATGAACTGATTTGTCAACTAGCTTTTTAAATGTTTAATTTTTATTTTATTTCAAGGAAAAAGTTTTTCATGGTTTTAGTTCTCTAATAAGTTTCTTTATTAATTAAATAAGTTAATTTAAGTTAATGATCAAGTGTTCAAACAAGTGGAACAATACACACTTAAAAATATAATTTATAATATGAGAGCATTTATATTCTTTACATTTATATTTTATATATATTTATTTATTTTTAATGGATATAGTTCGAGTTAGTCTTTTTTTATAAAACAAAAAAAAATTAAATTTTTAAATAAAAATAAAAACCTTAATCTTCATTGCTCTACATTAAATTTTATTTAGAAGAAACAACTGAGACATTAAAAAAACATTGGTTTGTTACAGTACATACACCCCAGTAAAACATGGTAAAAATAATGTATTGTATTAAATGAATAAGAATCTAATGATAAACTCTTAAAAGCAAGTTCATAACCAACATATGATTTTTACTTTTTCCTTTGATTTTGGGGATGAAATACGACCCAGACATGTTTTGTGGGATTCACGCACTAATGCAAAATATGAGTAGACGAAAATAAAAGGGGTTTCTTGTGCTTTTGGGTCCAAATAGCACCTGAAATTTTTATCAGAAGTTCCATTTGTGCAATGATTTTCAGCTTCAGCTCCGTCCGTCTCACACGTCTGCCAAAACAACACACACACATGTGTGTGTGTGTGTGTGTGTGTGTGTGTGTGTGTGTGTGTGTGTGTGTGCGTGTTGAGGATGTCACGCCTGCTAAACATTGCTTAATGTTCCTAAATGTGTCCTTCCGACTCTGCTGGGTTCATACAGGATGATTTTAACTCAGCAATGATTTATGAAACACACCTAATAAAGTCAGTGGGGAGGACTTAAAGGGACGGTTCGACACTTACTCACCCCAAACATATTCCAAAACATATTGCAATAAAATATTATCATTTCAAAATTAGGCAAATTAATAAAAATGTAGTTTAACGTGACATATTAATACTTAATCATAATTGAATTTGATTTAATTAATTAAACTGTTATTAAATACATATTACTAAATTATAAATGAAACATAAATAATATTTATTCATTTAAATGCATTCAATAATTCAATGTAAACAAATGCATTTTTTCAAAGTAAATGCAAAACAGATTTTTGTAACATATTTCATCAAGTATTAATTAAATATTAATTTAAAATTGTATTTTAAATTTAAATGTACTTTTTTATTGTTATGTAATATGGCTAGTTTTTAATACAATATATAAAACGTGTTTTAAAAAGTAATTTATACGATTTATATATTATTTATTATACAGTATATCAACTTATGCACACATTAAATTAAGAAATGTACAAATGAAAGCAAAATTATTAAACATAAATTAAAATGTATAAATTACATTATTTTATAAATATTTTATAAATAAATAATGCATTTCATATATATATATATATATATATATATATATATATATATATATATATATATATATATAAATTTAATTAATTGATTTTAATTAATTAATTAAAATCAATTAATTAAATTTATATATATATATATATATATGTTCTGTGTGCTGTTTGCTGTGTGTGTGTTTATGCGTGTACAATATTGTGTCTTCCAGGTAAGATAACAGTTGTTATGGTTTTATTATTGGTTAATATGTGTGTGATATGTGAGAGCTACAGAATAATAAATCATCTTTTGTGTTCCACAGAAGAAAGAGAACTGGATCGACTTGAAGGACTGTAAATGACAACAATATGATCATTTCTGGCTGAACCATGCCTTTAAACACATCAACAAACATACAAGCACAATGCACTCATGAAGTGTGAGTTCCCTGATTATTAACCCACACACACTCCTGAATGGGACAAATAGAATGAGACACAAAGGCCTTAAGCTGTGTGTGTTGTGTCTTAAAATAGCGTTATTCTTCAGAGTGAACGCACACACGACTGCAGGCGCTCAGGTGATCATGAACAGCAGGCTGCGGATGTCAAACAATACAAGAGGGGAACGCTCGTCAGGTGGCCACACACACACACACACACACACACATGCAAACATACACACAGTGCACGTACACTCAAACACATGCACGCACTCTTGCATGCACACAAACACAAGTGTACACACACATGCATTCACGCACACAAACACACACACTTACATGCACGCAAACACACACACATACACATAGATACACACATGCACGCATGTATTCTCACACACATGCACACACACACACACACACAAACACACATGCTTGTACACACACACACACATATGTGCACATACACTCACTTGCATGCATAAACACACACATACGCACACACACATGCGTACACTCACACACACACATGTGAACACACACACAAACACACATGCTTATATACACAAACACTTGCATGTGCATAAACACAAATATACACAAAGTCACACACACGCTTACATGCATGCATGCAAACACACACTAATTTAGCACACACACACACACACAAGTGAACACATACACACACAGTTGCATGCACACAAACACACACATACACAAAGACACACACATGCGCATGTATACTCTACACACATGCACGCAGCAAAAACACAAACACATGCTTGTGCACACACAGACACACACAGGTACACACGCTTGCAGGCACACAAACACAAACCTACACATACTCACACACACACTGCAAACACAGAGACAGTCACACACACACACACTTACATGCATGCATGCAAACACACACACACGCACACACACACACACGTGAACACAAACACACTTGCATGCATGAATGCAAACAAACACACACACACACGCACGCACGTACACAAGCATTTCACTGTTTTGCTTACAAGTAATTCGTGTCAGAGAATCCCTAAGTCCACATTTCCTCCAAATATTATTCCAGATGTCATTTTTGCACACATTAGGTCAAGCTCTGTGATTAGTTGTGACACGAGTGAACATGCTGCGTCTGTGTACGAAGCATTTGCTTTCTCATGCATCATCGCAGCTGTGCAAACAGTTGCAGAAATAACATAATCTGCTGATGCTGCACGCGATAAGATACTTCCAGCACATGAGCTAAACACTGACTGCATAACTAATACGCTACCGCTCCTCGTGACCATTTGGAAATATGAAAAGAATAGTTGTTTACTTTGAGTGCTGACGGTAAAGACATGTATGCTCTCACAAAAGACTGTAAATAAAGTAAGCTCTTCTGAACTTTATATTCATCTGTGAATCCTAAAATATAAAATAAAAAG
>NC_056717.1:20281214-20288714 GCF_018831695.1 Puntigrus tetrazona | reverse complement strand
AAAAAACTCCCAAATAAAATAAAATAAAAACAAAATAAGAATTAATTCACCCACATCATTAATCGTCAACCATTTTATAATTACCTTTATTCAATATCAATGAATAATCAAAATTAACCAAGTAATTCTTCCTTCTGTACCCGCATTTTAGGTCATAATTCTGTTTACTATAAATTGCAATCAAATTAAGAATAGCTGCCAAAGCATAGGCTATGACTAGACTCTTAACTAATAAATATTTATACTATATGGCTGGCCTTTATGACGTACTGTTGGCGTTGGCATTACTTTACAATTCATTATTACTTCACTGTTAGCTTCATACATTTAAGAAGTACTGTAGGCTGTTTGAGTACACTAACTGCGATCTCAGCACTAAATTATCATAAGAATTCAGTCTGCTGGACAAATAATATCGGACAAAATTCTGTTCTTTTTGCGCGCGTTTTCTTTCACCTTAAACACGCCGAACAAACCCCGAGGAGGAACGCCATCACGATTTCATTTGAGCTCCGCCATCAGAACGAGAAGTTTCGGCCTGGCTGGTTAAAAAAACACCAAAACTGGATTAAGCTTGTGCGATTAAACTAATTTTCTTGTAAATATCTTTGCTGAATAACCAAAATATAGAACCTACATAAAACCATAATAAGAAGATGTATGGATTTAATAATATAATGGGAATTATATTGGTTTAATGGAAGGGTATAATGATATGTGATGGATTCTTGGTGAGATATTAAATCATGTTTGGAAAACACACACTACAAATAGCAATTTTAGCAATGGTTTTACTGGAAAAAGTTTATATTTCTTAATATTTAAAAAGGTAAAACCATTAGCATTTCTGTGATGTTTCTAATTAGGCTTCTATAGTTTTTTTGCTTGTTTTTAGCAATGGTGAATACTTGAAAAACAGAGAATGAAAAGATGAAATAATTTTTTAGATCTGATTATGCTCACATGCGAGTAATCAAATGTTTCCAAACAAATGCAGTGTAGCACTTTCATTGTCTTATGCATTTATTTTGTCCTTCATTTCTGCTGAACCTCTTAAGCGATTCCTGGTTATTTGAGCTATTTTGTGTGACTCTAATCTGCAGCGATTGGTGCGATTGGTGCTGCTGTGTATGTTGTGCAAATTGCAGAAACCGCTATTTCAATGCCGTAGCCACACCTACTGGTGAAGAATGAATAAAGCGTTTCATTCAGACCAACGACAACATGCTGCTAATTTTCCACGCAGATTCGTTTCCCACAGTTCAAAACAGCTCAGAAACTATAAACAAGTTATTTTTATTAAGCTAATGTCCAATATCCTTTACTCACTTTCTGTGAGCCTATAAAATTAAAAAACAGTTTTTATTAAATTGTCCAACTGTAGGAACAGGACATCAATATAACATCAGGTTGGCATTGGACATGACATCGGACCAGACGTTCTTGCATTTGATTGAGAATGAAGTGAGTTGATGTTACTAATTGGTACTGAAACAAGCTGTGACTTTATACGACTTTTACTTCAAAGTCGGCGTGAAACGAGATTGAGGTATGCTTCTTCTTTGGTGCGGGCTCCCTGGTGAAGCAGTTCTGAAACGTAAAAAGAGTAGGAAGTGGGCGATTTCCCTCTTGGGAGTAGTTGATTGGATCGTTGGAAGATAAGTGATGGCCAGGCGTTATAAATAGTTGATACCTGGTTCAAACATCGCTTGCCCAGGCGGGAAGAGGCAGTCGTTTTAAAGAAGAGATTTACAATTTGATTAAAAGAACTATAAGACACATGAATAAAAAAAAAAAAAAAGAAGTGCATGGATAAATTTATTATAATAAACACTACTCCATTAAAAACATCAAGTCATCATTTTTTCCTTGTGAAAAAAGTTCATCTAAAAAAAAAAATAAAACTACATAGCCAAACAGGATATAAAACAGTTATCAAATACGTGTGTTCTACCTCTATAGTTATATTTTCTGTATTCTATATGTATTCTATTGTTTCAGTCTCATGAAAGGTTTCCTCATATTTCAGAGCAGCCAATGCATTTTAGGAAAGAAATCAATTAAGGGTGTGTGTGTGTGTGTGTGTGTGTGTGTGTGTGTGTGTGTGTGTGTAGTGTGTGTGTGTGTGTGAGTGTGTGTGTGTGTGTGTGTGGTGTGTATTTGTGTGTGTGGTGTGTGTGTGTGTGAGTGTGTGTGTGTGTGTGAATGTGTGTGTGTGTGTGTGCGTGTGTGTGTGTGTGAGTGTGTGTGTGTGTGTGTGTGAATGTGTGTGTGTGTGTGTGTGTGTGTGTGCGTGTTGTGTGTGTAAAATAATCTTCAGTAATGAGTTAGAATTTTCTCAAGTAACTGTAAATTAGTTATAGTTAAAAAAAGGTGAATGCTCAACTGATTACAGTCACATCGTGTGTTGTAAATAAATGATGTCATTCCAATACGTACACACTGCTCTTATCTTATCTTTCGTGCTAAACTCCCTGTAAAAGCGTATCATAAAACTCTATGACACACTGTAGAAGTTTGGATTCCTCTTAATCAGCGATGCACTTTTTTGAGATGTACGCGTACTAATCCCACGCTCAGCTCTAGTTTGCTGACACGTGTTGTTGATTCTGCAGAGTCTTGACAGTCATTGTATATATTCTCTCTTTCTGTGTCGCGCCCGCTCCGGACCTTTAGGGAACGAGTTGTAATTATGAAACACCATTTCGAGCAATTTCTCCATTAAACACCTTTCTGCAGCTGGAAAGCAACCTTGTATTGCACAATCTGTAATCCCAATAGTGATCTCATTAGGTTTTGTAAGGTATTCCTGTAAAGAGTTCCAGCACACATTCCTTTTTTTCAGACATTTTGGAGAAAATATAAACATCACAGAATCTAAAATGTAAACAAGTGAACTTTAGTTAATTAAATTTGCCATTATTAAAGTCTGTCTCAGACACTTTTCCCCCAATGTTACTTTAGAGCTAAATAAGATATATTATGTAATATATTATTTGAATTGCATGTACATTTTTAATTTATTTAGTTTTTAGCACAAACAAGCTAATAATTCTGTGATGTGATACATATTGTCAAATAAATATAAAATGCTAACAACTATAGCTTCCTGTAATTGTGTTTTGCACAAATACACAAAAAATTATTTAATCAATATTTGTACAGTATACTGTCATTCAACTGCAAGATGCGGCAACCACGCCCACTGCCATCCAGCACACAACACCTAGCGACCTGTGGCGTGGCATACCAGCAACCACTGGGCTATCCGAAAGCCTGCTGCCCCTGCCCAGCCACTCGGTATCCAGAGACACCTAACGGTGCTAACGACTTGCCAACTTCAGGACATACTGGCGGCTGCCTATATTTTGGCATCCAGGGCGTTCTAACGTAACCATTCAGCATTCAAGATACCACGCAACCGACTGTACAGCAGCCACTCAGTGTCCAGGAACACCTGCAGCTGCCTCCAGCGACCAATTAACTTCCAGAACACTCTAGCAACTGCGCCATCAACCAATCAGCATCCAGAGATACCATATGACTGCCTATCAACCACCCAGCATCCAGAACATTCTGGCAACCATTCAGCATTCAGAATACCCCAGCAACTGCCTAGCAACCCACTCAGACATCCAGAACACCTAAGCTACTGCCTGGCAACCACTCAACATTCTAGAGCATCTAACGCTCCCTACCAATCCTCCCAACCGCAGGAACACCCCAGCGACTGCCAATCAACCACCCAACATCCAGAATTTATTACAGCAACCATTCAACATCCAGAACACCCTAGCAACTGCCCCTAGGAAACCACTCAGTATCCAGGAACACCCTAGCAGCTGCCTATGAACCATCCAGCATCCAGAATACCCCAGCAGCTACCTATAGGCAATCCAGCATCCAGCAACACCCTAACAACCATAAAGCAACATGACATATTACGTACATTTTGTTTAAACAATAAACAAGGTTGCACTAATGCTTAACCATTTAAACTATTTATACAAGACAATTATAAGTAATAATAAACTGTGCGTGTTATATATATATATATATATATATATATATATATATATATATATATATATATATATATACTATATATATATATATAGTATATAACAGTGTTATCCTATACTATATATATATATATATATATATATATATATATATATATATATATATATATATATATATTACATTGTGATTTATTATATATATATATATATATATATATATATATATATATATATATATATATATATATATATATAGATACTCTGCTATATAGAGAGACAAAATGTTATTTTAAAAACAAAAGTTCCACCTACCATAATCCTTGTGTTACTGACGACTCCACTCACTCCATAAGTACTAGGCGTGGTGTTCAGACAGTAGCGCCTTCTCTCTCTGTATGATGAATATTCTTGAAACACCTGCACTTACTCAGTTACACAAATGTAGGACATGCAGGACATGCAGTTTGTCTCAATACGTGCGATGACGCGGATCTGTCAGGCCAGGACGCGGGATATTAGAGAGCCATTCTGCTGCTCAGAATAGGACGTGCTATATAAAGAAACAAAACATTAACGCGGAGCATAAATATTTGCAGGCATAATCCTCATCAACAAGAGTGTCAAAAGCGTGCTTTTGGCACACTTAACTAAATATCATTTATATCAGGGTTACTAATGGTTAACTTAAACTAAAGCCCAAAAGATGCCACTTGGACTGGAAAGAAACTGACAGCTGAAATAAAACATAAAAAGTAATTTCTCGTTTCTGTTTACTTAAACTTTAAACATAAAAATATGCAAAACTAACTAATATAAGACTAATATATAAACATTCATAAAACAGCATAAAAAAAATGTAATCTAAAAATGAAAAACTAATTCAAAATAATAAATGATCATGGTGTATCAATTATGCTAAAATAACATACATATACTTTTAATATATTGTTTAATATTTAAATTAATAAAACTATATTATAGTTTTTATAGTTATAGCATTTGTGCTTTCTTCTATTTAAAATTTTGACAATTTTGTAATTTAGGTTAGTAAGTATTTTTAGATAGTTGCCTGTGGGCAACATTAGAATTTTTAAAGCTTTTTAATTATTATTTCAGTTAATGCAAACACGCTTTTATTTCGATGAGATTTTAGCATTCGATGACAACAAGAAATAGCAACGCAATGCTAAAATTTGTTCAACAACTGTATGATTATCAATCAGGAAGGCCAACACCCACATGCTGTTTGCTTAATAAGTTTACTCTCACGCAAAGTCACTTTCCATCAATCATTTCAAATATATTTCCATTTCATATCTGTGCACATCTTAATGCAAAAGTCGAAACTTTGCATTCGAATATATATCGACCGTCAGCGCTCATGTAAGTCTAGGTACGATCGATGTGAGTCTGAATCAGGATCGTAGGAGAACATCAGGACTTTCAGATGCACTGCTGAACTATGTTGGGAGCTGGCTGTTTGTGGCGTGGTTTGACTGATATATCCACACACACACACACACACACTCGCTGGCAAGCAGCGCGTTAGCGCCATTAGCATGTCGGTAAAAACGGATGAGCACCCAGATGCTGCGTGCTATTCAGCGCCCTGTATTGCTCCCGGCGCCGACGATGCTGCACTGACGGCGCTTGGTGTGTATTGTGTATCGCGTGCAGATCAACACATAGGACAGGCTCAATGGAAAAAGCGGCAATTCGCTCTTCTTGCGTTTGTTGACACTTCACGGTGCGTTCGGTTTTAATTCTACACGGCCTGGCGGCGTTTTGTTATGCGACGTGAAGCGTTTTAAAACTAGGCGTCAGGTTTGGGTATATCGTCATTTATTACTGTTAACCGTCACATTTTGTAAAGTGCGGTAGCAAGTCAACTATCCATGAGCGTTCATTATCCATGACGAAAACATTTCAACATTTCCATGGTCGGCTGCGTCTGGTTTAAAATGAGTTTCAATTCAGGATAATGATGAGGAAAAGTGCAGCTCCTGTTATTCCCCAGGCGGCGCTCTTGTCATAAATGAATCTGTGCAAAACTACAAAAAGTTCAAAGCCTCTATGTTCTATTACAAGACCCACGATACAGTTTATCATTGATTAGGCTCAACATGCCTTCATGTTTGTGCCTCGCAGAAGTCAAATGCTTTTAAAACCAGTTTGCCATCTAATAAATCACAGGCTAACATAACATTAGGTACAACATATTTCAAATCTCTAATATTTTAGTCTGCATTTATAGTTTAAATTGACTAACCAAATGCATGCATTAAAAACGAATCGGAAAAGACTTGATCGTTCATACAGATCACCTTAACACAAGATATCACTTACGTCATAAATAATCGAAGAACTCAGTTTCACTGATATATTTAGGATTAACTGTCGAAAGTAACTTGAAGGAAAGTAATTAGTAATCGGATAGCTTTTGTCACAGTGATAAGTGATTAGTTTGTATTAGGTGGCTTGCTGAAGTGTTTCGTGTTTTCTTACATTTAAAATAAACTTAACGAAGCGTGACATAAAACACACTTGCTGGGCGACGCGCCATCGTGAAAGCAGTTTAAGCAGTCTTCCGAGCTTTCATTATTCGAGGCGTAATAAAGAGGCGTGCTGTACCTGCTGGGCCAGTTTATCACACATCTCAAGTATTTATCGTTAGGTTCCCGGCGCTATGTGATCTGAACCAATATGGAGCTTTCGCGCCATCATTGTGCCAGGATTATTTTAGGAAAGTTTGTGCCCTAATAAAACATGAAGGAGAAGTCAAAATCTCTAGGACTGCCTCGGCAACAATACAGCGCTAGCTGATGGCCAGAAGCTATTTTGTGTTGAGTTTCTGCTCGCGTCGTGAAACGAACGATTATCGCGTACACTTTTGATCAATCAATATTGGCGATCTCTCACTCTCTGGCACTCAGGATCGTCGTCCCTCCGGTCTCCGATGTCAGCGCATCCTTTGGCGCTTGGTTTCGGCGTTAAAGGGCTGGGGCAGGTGGAGAGCATGCCGATGAAGACGGGGGATTTCCACCGCGCATCAATTCTCCCACGACCTCCGTGGCGCGGTAAAAAATAGCCCTAAAATCAGAGCCATCCAGTTCTTTAATAACATCCAGAGGCCATTAGTCGTGAGCGAGAGAGTCATTCCTCACTGAGAGAGTCATCAGTAATGCTCACAGACAGAGATACTACTGGCGCCGCGCAAAGCACCTCAGGTGCTCAGCATCAGAACTTCAACTTTCATTGATCTCTCCAAGTAAAAAGTTTTGTATGCTGTGATAACTGCACAATGTTAAGGCAATACAGGAAACACTTTATATATAATGCATCGTAAAAGTAGTTTTAATGTATTATTTATATCATCCGATGCACCTATAATGCACTGCATGAATAATTTGTTTCGTTTTAATACTGTTATTATCGTTATATATGCTTATAATGCGCCTGTGGAAACAAACTTTATGCT
>NC_056717.1:20280211-20281114 GCF_018831695.1 Puntigrus tetrazona | reverse complement strand
AAAAAAATATTTAAATTATAAATGTAAAAAAGTATTACAAATATTAAAAAAGTTATTTTAGTACAAATATTACAATAACATTTTAAGTAGCTCAAGTGTCTAAAAATACAGATTTTGTAAGAAAAAATAAGTTTTTATGTATTAAATATATTTATGTATAAATATATAAATCTACATACATGTAAATATTTTCTAAATATATACTTAATGTTTGTGTATTTATATAAAAAGTACACACACACTCAATGTAAACCAAAACTTATTATGTGACTGTACTTTACACATGCTTTAGTTTCCAGAAGGACCTATAAATAGAGCATTTTGACTTCCGGAAAATATATAAAGCTAATGGATTTGAAACTCTTCAGACAGAGCATGGGTTTGCTAACGCTCACCTGGGCAGAGTTTTAAGTGACGCAAAAGGTAAAAAGGACATTAAATCACACAGACGGGATGTTTTCCTTTTCCCAGGAAGTTCTTACATTTAAATCAAGTTTCCTTGGGGGGGTCAAAGGTCAGCGTGCTAACTCGGTCAGGACTTCCACTCCTGTCAACGGATTTAGATATAGGAGGAGAGAGATTAGAAATAAAGTCACTATACTCGAAGCGGGAAAAAGGCTGAAAGTTGAACAGCATGTGCGCCGAGAACTCAAAATAGTGAGACGATCACAGCTCTCTCCACTGAGAATAAATCTAGTCCAGAGCTGAACTGAAAGGAAAAGACAACCCAGAGAAGTGTGTGTCACAGTGGTCTATCTGGCGTTCTCTGCTCTTCTCTAATCAACACATTTTGCATGTGACCACTGAAAAGCAGCAGGTCATGCTGGCGGCAACAGAGCAGACCAGTGTGTGTGTGTGTGTGTGTGTGTGTGTGTGTGTGTGTGTGTGTGTGTGTGTGTGTGT
>NC_056717.1:20271492-20280198 GCF_018831695.1 Puntigrus tetrazona | reverse complement strand
TCTTCTGGTCTTTATAATGTGACATCAAGATCTATTTTGCCTTGTCAATTGTTTTTGTTGTTTTGTTTCTCAATTTTAAATGCATTTCATTCTGTCTTATTTCACACATCTCAACTGAAGGTTTTTTGGACTAAAATATCACAAGGCCCACAGAAAGCAATGAAAAAATACAGCAATGAAAATTTTTTTTGTTTTGTCTTGTTTCCCTAGCATAAACATGCAAAGATGCATAAAACACGATGCATTTGCTTGAGGAGGAAACAGCGTGACATAGTTCACAGGAAAAAATTTATGAGGTTTATGCTAAATATAATCATAAAAAAAACACACGTTCCAGTGGGGTCAGAAACATAAATTTAATTCAAAAGAAAAAACTGGTTTACTTGTCTTGACCCCACAGGCAAATGTTATTTTTTCTAGTTTTATGCATAAACCTCATTACAATTCTCTAAAAACAAGATTTATTCATCTAAAGTAAATGCATCAGTTATTAGAAAAGAATGCAAAAAATACAGTTTTTTAAGTAAATGATGTGTACTCCCGATAACATCAAAGAGCATCAAACCTACCCAACAAAGATTAAATCAAGCTTGTTTCCTATTCTGGCAATGGAGAAGCTTGTTTGTTTGTTATTTGTGTATGGAAAAGTCGTATCCTAAAGGACTGAATGTGGACTAAAATACAGTCTCCTCCAGAACATAAAAGCATAGCTATCAGGTTAACAGTAGACCCGTATTGTCACTCGTTTTGGCCGCACTCGCTGTTCGTAATGAACGCACCAGCTGTTGGTCGTATTTATAGATTATGCAAATATTTATCAAATGCATTTTTTTTTTTTAACGGCACCTGATCTCTCCTCGTCACGGCACATTCCCGTACGCCTGACTGCTCGACGCTCCTAACAGGATTACTCTTCCGCAGGGAGAACCGCGGGACGCTGAGGTGACCTGTGGAGAGATGAAATTTGTGTTTCAAGAGGACATCTCAAAGCGCACGATGTTTCTTCATAATCTGGGTTTTCAATGAAGCCTATGCATTAAACCCAAACGATAAAGAACCAGTTATAATATGAGCCCACCGAGTTTCACTTCAAAGTATGCATTTTATACAACTTTGGCCTGTAGGTCTAAAAGAACTGACTAAAACTTTTAACGAATTCTGTAAATTGCTGTAATATTCCACTTGAAATAATAGCTGCTAGAAATAAAATCTAGTAAATAATATCTGCAGGGCGAATATAATCTGAACGACTAGTCCGATTTGGATTATTTTCGTTGAGGTACGTATATGACTCAAGTGATTTATAGGCCTGCACGTAAAAATAATCAATCGCTTTCCGGAAATACATCTGCATATTCATGACACACCTTTACTGGAAGCTTATTTGCATTAAGATGCTGGGTAAATCAGAGAGAATTATTACATCATTGATATGATCTCATGCTTCTGTCAGCAGGCGGATGAATGTGAAAAAATGTGATAAAAACAGCATAATAAACTCACCGAGTCCTGTATTATAATCAGCATCAAATAGGATCTGTAACCTGTAAAACTAGACTGCACAGGAGAGATGAGAGAGCGTTAGAAGCTCTTATTACTTATAAACATTTCTGTTTCTTCAGTATATTCAAAACTTGTACCTGTTAATGCTATAAAAGAATGCTTGCATTTGTGTACGCTAGATAACCTCGGCAAAGTCTAAAAACTAAATCGGGTGAAGAGTTTTGCAAAAGTGATAAGTGTGCACTGGAAACACTTAGGTGAGTTATAACAAAATTCATGTATATAAGTAATTATGAACTTAATTAGACGTTAATAATGACTAAGAGGCTTTTAAACGTCTTAACGGGTTAAATAACTGTAAAATAACACACAAGAGTTGTACACCATTGGCTAAAATGCTATAAATACCTTCAAACCTGAAAGAGGTCTCTTTAAGCAAGAACGACTGCATCATCCTCACTGTAGACCGAAGACACTGAAGCAAGAGGATTCTGAATACTTCCTTGTAGATATAAGCAAATAACTGAATGTCAATGGACCTTCGTAGAAAAAAACATTTCAAGTCCACAAAGAGACAATTGTTATAAGCAAACAAAATATTAATATATCACGCAACAACCATCCTTGTTCATTTTTCGGAGTGAAGCTGAGGCAACAGTACAGTGCAACAGTGACTTTTAACAATCAATGAGATACAACATAAATCAATTAGAAATAATCTTTTGTTTAACCTGCCAGTGACTTTAAATGCTAAAAGCCAAACGCCTGGCCTTCTTGCTGGCAAAATCCTCAATAAAATCCTTAAAATTCAGTCTTCAAGCCAACTGACTTTCAATGGACAGTATGGCAAGGTTGTTCAACCTTTCCTGAGACATGGTTGATCTCAAATAGCTCTTTATCAATTTAAGCTTGCTGAATACCCTCTCTCCACAGGCAACAGTGACTGGAAGAGGGCAAAAGATACTCAGGGCAACGCACTCCTCTCCAAAAACGCTCTGGAGTTGCATTTTATGAATGACGTTTAGGAGAGCAAGAGGAGAACTATCAGAAAAGGTGGCTGCAAATATTGCATTGTGATTTCATCCTCAGGAAGAGCTCATTATTTAGTATTTAAAGTCTGCTAGCATAGTTAGCCAATAAGACAATGCTGGCTACAAATTCATGATCTGTATCTGGACAAAAAAAATTACATGTTTAATTTTCACTGGTGAAAAAAGTAACCTGTTGTATTGAGTAGCACATAGTGGTTCGCTATGCAAGTAGCGCCAACATTACATCAAAGGAAGCTTCGTGAATGAACATATACCTTTCTTTTCGAAAAACTTAGTGAGTAATTGTCTGCCTGTTTTCTCTATGCTCTCTGTAAACTCGCTCGTCGTTTCTGACGACCGGACTTATCCTTCTTTGTTGAACTTGATGACATATCTGCTTTGACAGTTCAACACCTGCTCTCCCTCAGCAGCGACACTACCCTAGGTAGTGCATGGCTGAACCATGCAGTGAATCAGAGAGGGGTGTAATAATGCAGAAATAAGCCCTAATTTTGTTTTATTTGCAACTCTTTTGTAGACGCATTTTTTAATTTCTTTTACTTTACTGCTAGTAGTGTTATTACTAATAAAGCAGATCTCTGGGGGCCCCTAAAGGGCGTGGGCCCTTAGAATTGTCCTAACTTTCCCCCCCTTAGCGTCGCCCCTGCTCCCAGCTGAAAATATCTCCTTGAGAATGATCTGGAAGAGACAGACTTGAATGTGCTCTCCATAATACCACCAAATCACCATAAAACAGTGATCAACTCTAGAAATTGACACTGACGCATTTAACACTGCGAGACTGAAATCATGATACCAAATCTAACGCAATCACTTTTGTGAAGAGTTACATGTATGCAAGGTATGTACATAATACATGTAAATAAATATAATAAATGCGCACATACATAAACTTTCATTCTTCATGTCTAGAACGCTGAATTTAGGAAAACTCACAAGGGTGATGATTCAGGAATAGAGATTTGAATGAAATGAGGTTCAAGAGAAAAGAGAAAATCCAAGATTACAGCAAGCAAAAGGCAGGAAAATAAATCCAAATATTAATAATCCAGACTGCAAGACTGCCCATTAAACCTGAACCAGGATATCAAGAAACCTGATAACGCTTCACTGACCAAACTCCAATCAGGTTTGTAATGACATGACTGTGCAATGACAAGCGCAAAAGTGATTATTTCATGGATCTAAAAAACACCTGACACTCTGGAAGAATAAAGTTTTCATTATAACTTGCAGTTATCGCTATTAAAATGAAATAAGAAAGAGTACTCTTTACGCTCTCTCTGGGAAGCATCATATTGTATGATCGCGAAATATAAATGTATTCTCACTCTCACATTTCCCAGGTAATTGGCTTATGTTATGCTTCAGACTGACAAATGACAAAAAAAAGAGAGAAAACAATGCTTAAACAATGGGCATAACCAAAGAGTGAGTGAGGGTTGATGACTTACAGCACTGTAAATATTGTACTTGTATCCACAGAAAGAAACTACAACTGGATCACAAACTAGCCTGTCGACAGAAGAGTGACGGATCGAAGTCAGTATTAGTTCAGCTGAAAGATTTTTGAGAAACTGTACTTTTATCATATATGCACAGATCAACATCCAATCTCAGAAAGCGGGACCTGAGCAGCAACAACAACCTGCAGGAAATACTCTGAAATGCACGGACAAGATCATGCTACAACTTGAAAAAAACTAGTGTAAGCAAAGCAAGAAGCAAAACACAGAAACAGCTGATTTTAATCAATCGCATAAATATATTGTCAGGAGGAGCTTGGGTTTTGACGATTGCAACCCTGGCCTTCATTCTTCAGAGTTTAGGAGGGAATCATTTAAGAAGGCTTCCTGTCAAAGCCTCAGATATTGTATATTAGAGTATATCTACTCTTCTCTCTGAAGTCTGAAGATCTGTGGAGTAACAGAAGCAGGATGTGATTTCCTGTGCTCAGCTTTACGTTTAAACCCTTTACAAATGAAAGTGTTGGTCTTGAGCTGGAAAGACAGGAGAGTTAAAGGGTTAATTCACCCAAAAAATGAAAATTAATTGTTTTACTCACTTTTGAAGCGTCCTAGATGTATGCGACTTTCGGACTTATATTAAAATTGGTCCTGGCACTTTTTTCATTGCAGTAAAAATATCATACAATTAAGTAACCCTTTTCAAAAAAGAAAAAAAAGAGGGTCGACTCATACAATGCATTAATATTAATATCAATGTCACTGCAAGCTGTGCACAGCTCCACACGGCTCCAGGGGGTGAACAAAGCCCTCGTGTAGCGAATGCATGCGTTTTTGAAAGATAAATATCCGTATTTCAAACGTAATAAGCACTTTTTTTCTCACTTCCGCCGGCTGTGGTAACCTGTTGGGCAACAAGCGCTCGGCGTGTGACGTAGTATGTATGCGTCGTGCGCGTGCCGCTGGTAAATTAAACATTTTCTTACTTTACTCCTCGTGGCTTATATGGAAATCCTCAGATATTCTATCGTACAAACTCTCATTTTGTGTTTCTAACTCGTGACCGGCATTTTTTTTTATTCCTTCTCCGCATTTGTCACTAATCACGCAACACCGACATCTTACGTAAGACGGTACGAAAGTAAGCCAGTTGCAAAACTCGAGAGTTTTATTAACATTAAAACTGCATTTTATTTCAGATTCGCTGTGCAACCACAAGTCGGCTCACGCAGAGCTATAGATATATTATATAGATATCTATTATAGAGAGATAGATCGATCAGTGATGCAGACGCGAGAGAGCAGAGCCGGGGGCGGGGCTAAGAATGAAGACATTTTATTGGTTGATGTCTGACCAGTGAACAACGCATGTTGTTTTATGTAAAAAAAAAGTAAATTTATCAGCAAACGACTTATCCTTTAAACTGATATTGTGATAAAGTGATATAGTCAGACTTGAAATGAGCCTACTCTCCATAATACCAGAAATCATCATAAAATTAAGTAACCCTTTTAAAAAAAAGAAACTGCATAAAATGCATCAATATTAAGGTCATTGCAAGCTGTGCGTACACTACGAAGAGCAACTTCGTAATGAACTTATGGAAAGGATTTCACGCTTGGTTTGCACTAATGTAGGATGTTGGATAATGTAGATAATGTGAAACGACAGCTGCAAACAATTTCCTCAAAATTTTATTTTATGAACTAGATACAAAAGATCATAAATAAAGCTCATAAGTTAGGTGCACCTAAAGGTGGAAATACAGAAACTGTGAAATTAAAAGACTCATCAGCCTGTTACCGAACCTCCTTAAATGTACTGCTGTTTTAAAATGTTAAATTTACCGCCGACATGAGTATTATGCTCGCTGTATAATTAAAAACGTTTCGTTAAAACATGGAAAGACAAAAAGGAAGAAGATGAAGGAGCTCAGAAGCTCTACGTGGACGCGTCTGCTGGTATTATGTACATCGTGAAGAAAAACAATTAAAAACTATGTACATACAAAATCCTAGAGTATGTACAGTGAAAAAAAAATGTTCAAAAATATATCTGTGACTATGAAATTCCCGCAATGATTCAATTCAGCAGTTTTCAAACTATTTATACACAGATTTAGCTGTTTGCGTAGGACTTATTTAGACGTGGACATAAATGAAACTGAAAGGAGAAAAGGAAACAAGATTTACTAAGAAAATAGGAAAGACCATCGGTCTTTGACTTTGCTACTTAAAAATGCAAAGATTGGATACAAGGAACATGAGTAACTTAAGACTAATCGTATCTGGATCTATCTCCTCGTTCCCTTTATTTTATGTATTTTTTTTTTTTTCAACAAATAAAGCAATATAATTTTCCATTCAGCAATGCCTCTGAAACTCCCATCTGGCCTTCATAAAACAAACACACACCGTCCAAAAGGTCTGTTAGTTTCGTTTGCGAAGGCTCAAAATCTCCCGAGGCAAAAGATCCTTTTTAATATAATGTTCGAATCTGATCCACGGGGGAACAATTCCTTCCTGCCGATGACGAGCGGCCATTCCCGAAAAGATCCTGAGGTGAAAAGCTTTGTAGTCTGTTTGCACTTAGCCGAAACAGTTCTTTCCACTTACAGGAGGAGGACACTTCTCAAACCTTCGCCTGTCGAAAAATACTGCCCCGCCGCCTACAACAACAGGGCCAGAAACATCTCATCCAGAGAGACGCATTAAGTCATTTTAATTGTCGGCAAAATGCCAGTTTAAAATCCTTAGACTTAAAGAAAGTTCCTCATAGAAGCGCAAAGCGGCCCAGAAAAGTGCAGTTTAGCTCATTCGTTCTGATCTTCATACCGTTCACATTAATTAAAGTGCAAGAATGATGTGAAATATTCCGTCCCTCCATGTTAAGCAACATGATGCATTGTTTTTTTTTTTCCCCCCTCGTCGCGGATCAGACAGGAACCTTTGTGTCTTGCCTGTGATGCATTCCAGACAATAACTCCTGCACGCTGCTCAGGATCTTCCTCTGATGTGCGCTGCACGAGACTCCCATCTTGGCCAGATCCCTGTGAAAGAGGGAGTTTTGGTCAGCTAAAGTCATCTTCAAGCTCATCGGGGCGCGTAATAGAGTGTGTAATGTGAGGCTCACTCGTGACTCATGGGTAAGACGCTCTCCAAGCTGCAGAATCCCGCCGTACTGAAGTTTTCTCTGTATTGCTCGAGTCCAATGATTTTCAGCCATTCGTCCACAGAACCCAAAGAGGGGGCGGAGCCTTCGGAGGGGGCGTGGTGAAGCGTGGAGGGGTGGGGCCTGTGGACGACAACGTCAGAGAATGTATTTTAATCCCGAGAAAGCAAACTTGTCAGAATTGTATTTGTATTTGTGTGTGTGCCAAAAAGCTTATTTTAGGTTAAGCCTACAATACGCACAATGGCTGAAAGTCTGGGCTTTGTGTGATATTTTTTATGTTTTTGAACATGCTCACTTTTTTAAAAATGTAAAAAAGCAAATGCAATATATTTTAAAATATCACTAATAGAAGCAGAATTTTCAGCATCACTGCTCCAGTCACGATTCTACAGAAATTATTCTAATATGCTGATTTGCTACTTTTTTAATACATTTTTATTAAAGGAAAGCATTTATTTAAAACGCAAATATTTTTCTAATATTACAAAGTCGTTTCTGTCGCAATTGCTTGATTTAATGCATTATTAACCTCTTTAAAAAAAATTAATTAAACCGCATTCTGGAAATAGCTGCAACACGATGGCAGATGAAATAAGCATTTAAAAAATTAGCAATCTTTCTGGTTACAGATTACAGAAATTGTAATCCGCTTTCTGTCAAGAATGCATTTCTGAAAACGTCTCCAGAAGAACAGAAAAACCTAACACATATTCATACGTGAACAAAAGATTTTTTTAATAAGCGTTGATAAATGTCAAACACGTACTTCAGTACCAAAATATACCCACACTAGCAATAAAATGTGAATGGAAATCTCCGATGCGCATGTTCACCTGCTGGCGTCTCCCGCCGTCCTCTTGAGCGTGGCAGGGTTACGTATGAGTTTGTCCAGCATGTTGACGATCTGGCTGAATTTGGGTCTGTCCGCTCGCTCCCTCATCCAGCACTCCAGCATGAGCTGATGCAGAGCCAGCGGACACTCCATGGGCGGCGGCAACCGGTAGCCTTCCTCTATTGCCTTTATCACCTAGGAAACAGGGGAGAGGAAATGAACGGCTGATCCTGCTGAACTACGCCATTCAGGCCGTTTGTGTGACTTGGCATGGCGCACAATAGCGCGATAAAGCCGAGCATTAAAACTTTGCGTGCGCTTCTGGAAAGTATGGGAACGCCGGCACTGAAGGCATGACAAGCGCACGTAATTCATTAGATGTGTGGAGCAGTGCCGCTTACATCTTGGTTGCTCATGTCCCAGTATGGTCGTTCGCCGTATGACATCACTTCCCACATGACGATGCCGTAACTCCACACGTCACTGGCTGAGGTGAACTTCCTGTATGTGATGGCTTCTGGAGCCGTCCAACGGATTGGAATCTTCCCTCCCTATGATTGACAGGCTCACGTTATTGAAAATAATAACATTTAATTCTAAACAGAATTATACAGCAGAGCTAATCTAAATAAGTTACATTCCTGGAAGTCTGATATTTCATATGACAATATATATATA
>NC_056717.1:20269421-20271420 GCF_018831695.1 Puntigrus tetrazona | reverse complement strand
CTAAATATTTAACATAAAAATATTAAGAAATGCTATGATACTTTATTAATGATACAAAAACAAAACAGAAAACATCACTTTAGTAAAGAAACAAAATAACTGGCCATTAGAAGTTACTTTGATAATATGAATGTAAAATGAGTTATGAATCAATGTAAAAACATAATCACACTCTTACCCTGGTAGTATACGCTCCTTCCGGCTCGTCTTCAAGAACTCTGGACATGCCGAAATCAGACACTTTACACACCAGGTTGCTGTTCACTAAGATGTTCCGTGCTGCCAGATCTCTGTGAACGTAACTCATGTCAGACAGGTATTTCATCCCGGACGCGATTCCTCTCAGGATGCCCACCAGCTGAATAACTGTAAAGCGTCCGTCATTCTTCTGAAACAGAGAGAACACATGAGACCTGATTAACGACACCCTGACGAGAATCAAAGCTGATCTAGACGTGATTCTTCTCTGAAATCATTTAAAAACTCCATGTCATACATTTGTTTTCACACTGCAGAGCAAATGCTGTGGTAAATAACAAAATCAGAACTAGATCAGTTGCTTTTTACTAGTTAGCATGGGTCAGTTAAAGATTGAAACCACACTTTTAGTAGTATTATAGTTTTAGTAGCAGTGAATAGTTTATTGTAACTAGGAAAGTAAAGAGTTGAAACACTTTCTGTAAACGTACACTTTTTGGAAACTTTCGTAAAATCTTTAGAAATTTTACTGGAAATTTTCCAGCCCTTTGCAACCTTAAGTGTAACTAAATTCGATATAGCTTTATTTTCATGACTTTGAGTGATACGATACTTCCAACGCCAGGAATATAGCAAATGCTAGGCTAAACGGATTTTTATGTGACCTGAGAATGTAACAAATTATACATTTGGTTTATATATAGATATGCATTTAATTTGCTATTTATTTGTGTGTGTGGGTGTGTGTGCGTGCATCTCTTGTTTACTCCACATTGTGGGGACATTGTGTAAAAAAAAGCAGAACATATTGTTTGGTCAGTATAAAAGTAATAAAAGTCCATGGATAGTCCCCACAATTCACAGAAACAAATGAGTGTGTGTTTGCACCTGGCATTTATCACGTTATGGAGACCAACTGTCCCCACAAAGATAGGAATACCAGTACATTTTGACCTTGTGGGGACATTTTTTAGGTCCCCATGAGGAAACAAGTTAATAAAACATACAGAATTACATTTTTTGAAAATGCCAGTAGTTTCCTGTAGGTGTAGGTTTGGTGTAGGACTGTAACACCAACAAAAAACCATTACGCCTATGGAGAGTCCCCGTAAAGCATATAAACGTGTGTGTGTGTGTGTGTGTGTACATAAATTCACTATTATTTTGAACATTTCTGTAGAAAGACACCGTAGAGACACTCAAGCACAAGCTTACCCTGAGAAACATGTCCAGTGAGCCGTTCTCCATGTACTCTGTGATAATCATAACCGGCTTGCCTGCAATTACAAAGAGAGAGAAAAAAGAGTTGTGCATTATAGCACTTCTTATGTTACTCCCTCATTAGGAGAAATCACTTTGGATGTAGCCGTCTATTAATTTAATAAATGTAAATCTATTTAACAAGCAGAAAAACTTTCCCAATGACAGTATTTGAATGTGAGAGATGCACAGGGCACATGTGACGCCGCTCGCTGGGACTTCTTCTGTATTGCACAAAAGTCAATGTCAACCAAACGCTGGGCTAAGAACATGAATATCAGTTATTCAAAGAGAATCAACACACACGGTCACAGACGGGCTGATTGACACTTAGACCAATGCTCCTTTCCTTTAGAGGAAGTGCGGTAAATAAAGCTCGACCAGACGCATTGTCAGCCATCTTTGTTGGGCTGGCCTTTCCGATGACCTTGAGGCGAGTTTGACTGACAGCTCCTCCAGAGGGCCTGAAGAGCAGGTGACCTCTGACCCCGCCCCTTCACTGTCTGAGTTTCCCAGCCCCGCCCCTCCCCGCCCCCCCCAT
>NC_056717.1:20268897-20269321 GCF_018831695.1 Puntigrus tetrazona | reverse complement strand
AGAGGATATAAAATAAAACCAAAATAAAATGTATTTTAATTTAATATACATGCTTCTTTTTTTTAGATTTATGTATTTATTTTTTTTAGAGAAAACCATTAAGGATTAAACAAATAATAAGTTACAAGATGCATTCAGTTAATATGCAAGCATTTTCTAGACAAAAACAATTCTGAAAAAAGTTTGGAGTATATGCTTTGGAGGAATTTGATGAAATGGCAGTAAATCCACATGCAAGTAAAAAAATTAACTAAATACATTTTTTATAAAACAAAATAAAAAGTGTAATACATATGTTTGCACGTTAGGGCTGTCATGCTGACTAATTAATCACAACTTAAATTTGGCTGTGAAAATACCTAAAAAATAAAAAGTCTGGTCTAGTTAATACACATGCATTTTTTTTTTTTTTTACAAAAAGTAT
>NC_056717.1:20258679-20268859 GCF_018831695.1 Puntigrus tetrazona | reverse complement strand
CTCAAAACAAGTTAAGCTCTAGCTTTAAAGCACACATTACTCTGAACAAAGCAATACTTTCAATGATTTACAAATGGCATTCTCTTATCTATTGTTCCTGCTTTTTATGGCACAAAGAAAAACTTTTCTTGAGGACTCAGCTGGAATGAACCTGAAAATACAGCCACGGATGGCAAAAGTTATCAGATAGCAGACTGGAGTCCGCTAATCTGATGGTTAGATGCACAATGGGTTTATAATAGAGACGATGACAGCTCTGTGTTTTTGCAAAGATGGGGGATAAAGAACTGAATGGGGCATTAAGGTCTATTCTGATTCCATTCTCTGAGCTCCTGACACATTTGCATTACAAAAAGCTCAATCACGGTCTAATTTTTTCCGTCTGAGGTGGTAATGATAGAGCGCCTCTCCGAAAGCTCTGTTACGTGACAGATGCTTTTCATATTACAGCGAAAAACTCTTTGTCTTTCTCGCCGGCGCTCCATCAGGCAGCATAAACACTCTTCAGCCTCTTTAATGCATCTCCGCTCGGCTCCATCAGTGCTGTGATTAGTCTGTGCGTACGAGGAGGGGGCTGGATTGACAGCTGCTTCTGTAATGCAGTGCGAGGAGGTCACTGACCTCTCCTATCCCCATCCCCTACACCATCAGGCTGATCCGTGACCTGTGAAATTACTCCGGCTATCATATCTCACCCAATCAGTGGAGGATCAGGACTCGTTTGCAAACCGACGCACGCACACATGTGTGTTATATTACTTGCCAGAAAGAGCAATATGGAAGATACGTAATATGATATTTTCACTGAGTTTTATTCGCAAATAATCACGTACAGTTGTGTTTGCATGCTGTACGTGCGCAGGAAAAAGGTTCCTGTCCAACTGTACATTTGTGCATAATTTATTCTTATTCAATTGTTTATTAATCAGGAATGTTCTCAAGAAGAGCGTGTGTACTATAGTTATTAATCCGTGTATAAATTTGCATACCTGCATACCTTGCATAACCTGTTATTATGTTGTAACAGCACAGAATAAAAAAAGGGAAAATGACTATTCTTTTATTTAATAAGAGAGGAAAAGCTGTACAGCCAACATTTAATAATACCTATTTGAACTGAATCAAACTAAAGGCCACCATTAGCATTTTGCACGAGTAAGGGGAACTGGGAGGAAATCTCGAGAGGATTAATGTTAATAACTCTGATGCTGAATATTCATGATCCCTCCCAAAACTCACATCCAATTATATGTTTGTATTATCGATATTCATGCAGCTGGCATGAATATGGACGGTCCTTTTGTTATAGAGCTTGTCAGTCTAATCCACAGAGATTTTAAGGAGGAAAAAATCCTAAAGAGAGATCGGTAGAGGAAATTATCGCTCAATAGTGACCAAAACACCTGTTGTAAGATACTGCTTTTTTAAAATGCAGACAATAGAAACTGAAACGCACAATAGTTGGCAAATTCAGGTTCAGAAGCATTATTCTAATCACAGCCAATATTAGCATCCTCGTTATCAGCGTGCAGGCAGTAAACACTCAGAGTAGCAATACAAGCAATCAGAGGTAATATAGACCTAATATGCGTTTATATAATGAAAGTGGTTTCTTCTATTTATTTTTTCTGCAAACAATTTAAGTCAACTTTCACCTTGATGATGTATTATCTCCGACCTTTCTAAAGACATTATCTTACCAGCTAGATTGATAATTCAAAGCTATAAAAGCAAATTCAAAGGCATACTGTCATAGCACATTTGTATTCTAAAGTAGAAGTAGGGCAGAAAATCACTGATATAAATATTGTCATACATATTTATTCGAATGAATATTCATGAACCGCGCTATTTGGTTTTTGTTGAAGATTGTAGGGTCAATTATCTATGTGTGGAAAACACAAGGGGTACAAACTATTTCCAGCAAAAGACGTTATGTGCAAATGTGTTTCGGATATAAATGCTTACATCTGGTAACGACTCCCTCCAGTCGAATGATGTTGGGATGGTCGAACTGGCCCATAATGCTGGCCTCACTCAGAAAGTCACGTCTCTGCTGCTCCGAATATCCGGCTTTCAGACTCTTTATGGCCACCTGGATCTCCCTCTTACTGGGCAGCCTCAGACGGCCACTGCAAACCTCTCCAAACTCACCTGAGAGTCAAACAAGAGCCTGTCAGTTAATTGAATTTGCCCTCAATCCCTTACTTCATTGCATTATAATCCCTTGGAGAGTTTTCAAGTGGTTTACACAAGTAGGGCATGTTTCTGAGGCAATTTGTTTTTGACTTACCGGCCCCAATAACTCTCTCGATCCGTATGTTGGAAACTTCGATCTCTTTGGCGAAGTCTCGCACCGCCTGGTTGGGGTCCTCATAAGTGTGTGGGTGAATGTACATGCGTGTTTCTGGAAGTTTGACTGCAATGCAAGAAGACAGTAGGAGTGAAGATAACATTAGGGTTACTTTACAGTCACTTTAGTTACCTAGACTGATCCATCCATTTTCCTAAAAGAAGGGGAGTGCTGCATTTTCAACCTCATTAAACATTGTCTTTGGCAGGCAGGAAAAGTGTCATTAGAGAAAACACACATTAGGCAACTAGAGCGATCAGAGACATCATTTATCAGCAGATGCATCAGAGGCTCTCTTCACTAACCGACAATTTGCTGGAAAAAACATGCGTTTTCTTTATTCATCCATCCAGCCAGACTGAATTATATTCACAGTTTGACTGGCCAGAAAAAATACAATCCTGATTTGATGACATCTCAAACTATGCACTATATTAGACATCTCAAAAAGTTTTGCCCAATATTTTGCTGATTACTCTTAAAAGATATGAGTTATTTTCCAAGACCAAAAAACCTGTGTGCATTACCTCGTCCATGCTGAAACTGCATTTTCTCTTCCTCTGGGTCTTGCTTTGCTTTAATATATCCACAGCGCCTGAAACAATAGAATAAGCACAATTAAAACAGACCGACACAATGAAATACATGCTTTCTCTCTCACTAAATCAACCAAGCAATCTCCAAAGACTAAGAAAATGTTGATGACCATAGAATCAAATCTACAGCGGTCTGGTCTGGTCACATATATCATCTTTTTACAGTGTAGTTTAACCATAATGTGTCTTTAGAGTCCGGTTTTCCCACCTAGTAAAGGATTTCACTGCTATAATCCGCTCTTTAGCACCGGGAAAATTCAATCCTGTCACCTCTGACTTTATCATTAACTACATCATTCCTCTCACAGTGGGATCATGAATAAGGAAATGCCCCAGATAATGAATATTCCAATACACTGGGGAGGAAAGGTGGCCAACGTAGAACTGATAATTATGTTCATTATTCATTTAATCCTCTTAGTGACACACGCTCACACATTCCCTTTTCCTGTCATGTCTTTAACAAGAACGAATTGCCAAAAATGTAATGTCCCAGGCTGAGTAGCCATAGTAATTATAAAGCATGTTGAAATGTGGAGAATGGCTGCAGAATGTCTACAGATGTTCACATGGCACGTTGGATGGGGACCAGGTGGAAAAAGCCATCCTATATGGGTTTCTAAAGGACATTGGCTCAGTAGTATGGGTGAAAATCCACTTATGAATAGAAAAGTAGACTGGAGTCTCTATTGTGCTACTGCAGATGACAAAATGCAAGGCATTTCCTCTAACTGCAGGTAAAGAAAGCTAAGAGGTCCACAGTAGAGAGAGTGTTATGAGTCAAACACCTTTGGGGAAATTCACACTGGACTCGCTGCATCCAAAACCAGCTAGAGTGCTGGGAAACAGGGCAGATTGCAGCATTTTTTTTCTGTTTTTAAACTAACTGCTTTTTTTTTTTATGTAGATAGCAGATAGATAAAAAAACAGCAAAAAAAGATCTATTGGATGAATGTGTACACAGGTGAGCAAAACAAAAATACACCTTTAGAAAACCTATAATACATGTAAAAGTGCCATTCAGAACTGAAATGACTTGATTCCAGTTCAAATACTTGAAACAAGGAATGCAGATGCAAATTTCGGTTTTATAAAATGATAGAGAGAATTGCTATTTAATTTGGATTTAAAAAAAGCAGATATCTAGAATGATAGAACAATAGTACAAGTCAAAATAATGATAGAATGACAGAGAGACAGAACAACAGAATGATAGAATGACAGATTAAATGGTTAAATAGCAGGTAAAACAACAGCAACAGATAAAAAGACAAAGTGACAAAAGAATCAAGCAACAGATTTGATAGAACAATATATTTAGGACAGAACTATAGATATATTGAAGGATAGAACAATAGATTGAAGGACAGAATTATAGAACGCCAGAATGTTAAAACAACAAAAGGTCTGAACAACAGTTAGAAGGATAGAGTGACAGACAGAACAATAGAATGATACCTAGATTGACAACAATGACTGATTTAACTATATTTATATTGATAGATGTATCAAGTGATAGAATGAGAGATAGAATGACAGAATGACAGAAGGTAAGCATGACAGACAGAATGATATCTAAACTAACAGAAAGATATAACTATATCTAGATTGATAGATGTATCAAGTGATAGAACGAGAGATAGAATGACAGAATGACAGATAGAAGGTAAGAATGACAGACAGAATCATATCTAAACTAACAGAATGATAGAACTATATCTAGAAGAATAGATATATCTACCGACAGAATGATAGATAGAATGATTGAGCGACTCCTGGAATGACAAATGGATAGATGGACAGATTCGATTCAAAATAACACTCAAGGACTCTAAATACAGCACTGCAATCAGTCCATAATGACAGTAAGAAATCACTAAACGTGCACCAATCTGCAATCAAACCGCTAAGCTAGTAATACTCCTGCAGCAGCTGTGAAAACTATCATGCTTCAGGGTTACCAGTATTTTGATTCTGGTATTGATTTTATACACAGTTAACAATGCTAATCAATACAGGATACACAGTCCCCTTCATTCAAGAGCTAGAGCATGCTCAGCTGCTCCAGAGCAGTCAAAGCATCGGGGCCCGAGGCCGGGGTTGGGGCGGGAGCAGACCTAGGGGTCTATTACATAATGGGAAGACTGCTGGGTTCATTCATACCCCCTCTAATCCGGTCTGTTGCATCTCCCTACGGAGCAGCGGGGGGTAAATCTTTCCCTTTCAGCTGTTGTACAGCCCCGTCTGGTGGGGGGTTCAGAGGTACATGTGTGTCGTTTCCTTTCTGCTGCTTTTAATGAGACTGGGGGTCTCAAGAGAGACCCCACCTGTTCATCAGCCACACATACACACGTACCCCCCTGAATAAATGCTCGGGGCCTAGTGTGCATCTGTGTGCAGGTACAACCCCCCAACCCCTACGATCTTTAACCGTCCCATGTGCGAAACACAGTCTATTAAGTGGAACATGCTTGCACGGGGGGCACAGGGCTGGAGGGGTTCGCCTGACTGAAGCATGTGGTAATCAGGGAGAGTAAATCGTCTCCGAAACCGACCCTGCTTGCTCTCTAACCTGCCCCGTCGTCCCTCGAGGTCCCGCAGACGGATCCCTCCCCCTTGCACCTGCCGCAGCGCTGATGAAACACTTCCCATGCCGCAGCGGGAGATCCGGGAGCTTCTAAAGTGAAGCGTGATCCCACCCTTCAACCTTCCTGTCACTCATTTGAATGCAATATGCACACTGCGGGGCTATTTGCATATTCTGTTATAACGGCGGATAAAAAAAAAAAACCTGACAGACTAGCGTCTAGGACTCTGCAATTAACACATTTTTCAACTCCGAAGCATTCCTCAAATCCCTTTTGTGCGGTGATAAAGACGTTTCGCAGCCCTACACCGCTGGAAGCCCTTTTGTCTATGACCCAGTTTCTTTTGCCTTTCTTCTTCCTCTCTTTTGTCTTTCTCTCGCTCTCACAGTGCAGAGCTTGTATCTGCAGGTGACAGTGGTGCAGCTTTGTATCTGCTGACATGGCTCATATCTTTCTCTGTGTCTTTGAGAAAGGGACGTCGAGTGTCATGGTGCTAAAGCAGAGAGACTGTTAAACTGTCTGGCCGGCTTGAGGGAACGATGAGTGAGAGCTGAGAAAGAGTTCGCCATAAGCATTTGGAAAAGGATGTAATGGAGATGTTGAGAAAATAGAAATTAAGTGCTTGTCAAGACAGTATTTTTGATCATACATACTTTAAAGGGTTACTCCTCCCCAAAATACAAATTGTATCACTAATCACATACCCCCATGTTGTTCCAAACCCATAATAGCTTTGTACATCTTCTGAACAAAGTTTAAGATATTTTTGATAAAATCCAGGATGCTTGTGACTGTCCCATTGACTGCCAAATGAGTCAAGGTGCAGAAAATATGAAAGACATCGTTTGAAAGCCATCAGCTGCCATCAGTGGTACAAATATAGTTCTGTGTTAGACTAAATCAAAAGATATGTCTTCTACATGCAATGACTTGGGGTTTAGAGATTAATGACAAAGTTTTTATTTTGGAGTTGTGTAACCCTTTAAGTATTAAATGCTTCTTTGGTTGGCCATAATTGGTTTTTGAGCCTATATGCACATAAATAATGTGGCTATATAAACTAGATCCCATCTGACAAAGAACCAAGTGGTTTGCTCGAACAGTCTCAGCATGAGATGATGTGCTACGAGCATAAAACACTGTCATTTTAATGTGGTAACTCTGTCCTCTGACCCTCAAACTAGTTCATTACATAATGATATTCCAGCTCATTGAGCTAATGAGGTAAAGCAGCTTCCAGCTGGGTCTTGAGATCTGTTCAGCATGTAGCGGACGGCAGGCCAGCTCAGGCTTTCACCTGCTACAAGGACATGCCAAGCCATTGGCATGGTCAATGCATCCCAGTAGGGTGGCATGAACAACAGAACAAAATTCAACTGATGTCCTTTTATGTTGCCACATGCCTGTTCTCCTAAAGGACAGTGTTAATTTGGAACGGTTCACTGAAGCATGTATTTTATCTGAAAAAATCTGTAAAGAGTCAACACACCTTTGAGCAGTAACTTTTGCTGGTCAATATCATGGATTATAAATGATTTCTCTCCAGACGTTTGCAATTTTGCTAACTTTTTCAGAGGTGCACAAGGACATATTGACACATCTGATGAAGACAAACTGAACAGACTCAAATGAACCGGAGTGATAACAGTAAATCAGATTTTTTTTTTCAACTAAAAATTGACAATGTGGTCCCCAGAGACATCTCTGTAAACCTTTCCTTCTACCTTAGTATAAAAAAATAGATTTACAATCAGGTTAATTACAAAAAGAGGAAATTATCGTGTGTTTGGAGGAAATGGACACTCATAAATTCTAAGCTCCTCTGACGGGTGTTTTAAAAACACTGACTCTATCAGTTTAAAGTGGTTCATTACGCTAATTGAAATCCAGAAGAAAATCNNNCAGACACATCTACAGCTGGCCTGCCATCAAACGCATGGAAATGAAATTGGAAGTGAAGCTGCGTGCCTAGAGTGAGCGAGTCATGATGTGCTCAGGGGCTACACAGCCAGCGATTTCTACTTGGAAAGGCACTGGGATAGCCAGATGGGAAAAAAACAACCCTGTTTAACAACCGAACACGCTCATGCAACCATTTCGGAATGGCATAGTAATTCCATTTTGTGTGTGTACTTGCACATGTTGCTATATTTCTCTGTTAAACACATACGAATGTACTAACTAAACAGTCACTGTACGGTATCAAACCCAAGGGCGAGATACAGGTAATGTCTGCACTAAATCAACAGAACAAGACCCATTAAGCCTTCGGCTGTGCCTCCAAAGCATGATCTACACTGCTCAAACAAAGAACTCCATAACAAAACACATTTACAAGCTACATTCATTCATGTTGGTAGATTGTGAACGAAATCTACTTCCCCTAAATGGCATCAGTTACACCATACTGTGGGTTTTTTCTCTACACAGAGAGAAATGTGGCACTGAAATCTTTCATTTTATGATTGTATATGTCTGTTTTCAGCTGCTACAATTACTCTTTTTTTACTCACTGATTGTTTATGTGATGATCTCAAGTAAACACCAGCAGAAAGAGCAACTGGTGCATTTTTTGTTGAAAATATGCATGTAGTCTAAACTGGAGAGTTTTGTATTTGTTCATTCTGATAGAATTGAATCATTTGCTCATTTTCGAAAATCCCATATATTCAACAGTCAGAGAGCAGCTGTTATATGGCGTGTACTTATTTTATTACGCAATGTATCATTTTCTTTCCCTTCTTGCTTGAACTAGCACACTACAAATCTGCCAAACCTTAATGTGATTGAGTAAGACAGACAGAGGCTAAAAAGCCGAAAAGGTTCCTCGCATAACACAAACACATAACCACTAATCAGAAATGCAATAGCCCCAATAATGGAATATTAACCAACAATTCATTTATCACTCCAGCTGAAATCAGCCATGTGGCTTCTAGATTTCATCATTAAACTGNGGGCTAAAAAGCCGAAAAGGTTCCCCGCATAACACAAACACATAACCACTAATCAGAAATGCAATAGCCCCAATAATGGAATATTAACCGACAATTCATTTATCACTCCAGCTGAAATCAGCCATGTGGCTTCTAGATTTCATCATTAAACTGCAATAATTCCATCCAACATGAGCATTAGTGAATGGTTTGGAGGCCGTCCAACTGGAGGTAAAGGGAATTGTTTTAATATCAGAAGCTTGATGTCTTCAACTTGTTTTCATGGCTGGCACACAATGCTCCTCAGACTTGCAAACGTTTGTGCTTTGGATAGTAGGCACCTGCTAGATGTACTGCAGCATCTGTCATTGTACTGAAATGTTCCACAGAAAGGATCTATAAAGTCTTTAAAGTGTGTCCTTCATTTTTAATTGCTTTTCTTGAAATAAGCAGAAAATAGGGGGGAAGTGAAAGACAAACGAAGACCATCTGCCAGCATCATCACAAGCCAATCAAAGCTGTTTTTTCCTCATCAAGTACCAGAATGCTGGCCAACTCCAAATCACTGGGAGCCCAAATCATTGCAAAAACAAAGTTGAACACACTAAACATGCCTGAACTCTTCATATTTCTCTGACCAACCTCAACTTTGGTGTGCAAACAAACGACAGACTTATGGGCCAGTGTTTCTACCACTCTTGACCAATGCATTTTCATGATTTGTTCCAGACATAAATGATTACATTTGGAAATAAAGAGGAAAAATGGAAGCACAAAGTGATAGATAATTATACAAAAAAACCCTCAAACAATTACGGAAATGCAAACATTTTATACTAATATCACAATTTTTTGACATTCCCTGGTTTTCCAAAAAGCCCTAACTGGTCACAAATCTTCCATTTTGCTGTATAAATTGTCAAAAAAAGCTAAGCATTCAAAACATCTTGCTGCCACTTGAGTTAAACTTAAAAAAAAAACAAAACAACAACAACAAAAACTGACGTATGTTTTCAAGACAGCAAGAGGATCAGAAATCAATGACCTCAAACTGTCAATAATGGAAAGGCCTTGCTCTCTCAAAGCTCAGCTGAGGTTCTGAAAGCAGTAAAAGAACCGAGGGCACTGTGAACTGAATACCTTGTTAAGTCCAGTATATATAGCTCAGTATAATCCAATGCCAAGGGACTGAATGCAATTACAGAGTTTAGCTTCACTCACCATTACGATTCATTGGCCTCCACACCACACTAGAAACGCGTCATTCGAGATCAGCATCAAAACTCTTTTTATTGCTTCCATGAGGGTCTTCCCACAAGCAGACACACATGCATTGGGATGGGGGTGGTGGAAACCATGAATAAGAGGTGGCAGCACCAAGGTTTTGGCTTGCAGGCATAAACTTGGCCGACATAACACATCCTACGGGACCTTTCTGTCACAGTGCATTATGGGTTACAAATTGCAAAGCAGACGGAAATCTCATTCTGTGTTACAACATACTGGATCATATAGCATCCAACAGTCGAAAAATCTCTAGTAAATCAGACTTTGAAATGTGAGTGCCGGTAAATACTAAAATAAAAAGCTGCACCGATGCCAGTCTTTCTGCAATATTGCTAGGAGAAATTAAATTGGGTAGCTGCCTTTGACGCTTACATTTTTTTATATGAGAAATGAGAGAGAAATTAATAATTGCATTATATT
>NC_056717.1:20247439-20258579 GCF_018831695.1 Puntigrus tetrazona | reverse complement strand
ATCAAAAATACTACATCTAAGCACAATTTTCACTCACAATTTTTCAGTTTTTAGCTCTTTTTTTAAATCTAAGCCTTCATGAAGGTAGAAAAGTAATTTGTTCGTTTCATAGCAATTCTCTTTTTATTAGAATATCTATTAGTTAAATTAAAAAGAATAAAAGTCTTGTTAAATATATTTATCTTCATTTTTATGCAGATGAAAATAATCTATTTTGTTTAAAAACTTTTAATAGTGATATTTATATCGTACCGATTAGACATATGTATAGGTTTAAACATTTTGGACTGTTTTTGAGCAATGATGAATCAATGATGAGTCAAAAGGTACCTTAATATTTTCTCATTTTTAAATCAAATAGGGGTAAATGCAGTAAAAACACACAAACAAAAGCCACGTAATAACACGCTATACTTCAGATTCCCATAACAAAGCCCTTTATTACAAAAGGAACTGAAAATAGTGATACAAAATCGACAAAGAAACCTTTACAAGAAGTTATCCAAAAACCACATGGAAAACTATAGTTGGGTGGCATGAAATAACTAGCAAATAAACACTGAAGTGAGCACTACTATCTGAAGTAGCGTTGTCTGACTTTTTTTTTTGCTTCACCAAATATTACAGATCAGATGTTACATAAAAGGAACAAATGAAGATGCTCATTCTCAATTACAGGTAAGAAGTTTTTTTTTTTTTAGTTTTCTTTCTGGTTAACAGAGTTTGCGGTTAGTCTTTTCTGTTGTTTCTGTTTGTTAGGAAAACATTAAATCATTAATTCTTGCTGTTTTAAATCACATATGAATTCTGTTCATCTCTATTCATCATCCAGTTGTAAACCTTTCACCGGTTTTATTTGCCTTTGTCCTCCATCCAGACGCTTGTTATACCTCTACTTCTTCTCATCTTCTTTCTTGCCCTCGGGTGGTTTAGTTCTGTTCTGGGATGCCAGAGAGCCCATGGCATTACGAATGGCTTCGTTGTTGGGGTCTACACCTGGTAGGTTCTCCAGCACGCTCTGCAGAAACTCTGGATCCTGCATAACGTCATAATCCTCCTCATCCTCCTACAGAACACACAAACAGTGCATAATTGTGATGATGAGAAATTACAAAACACAGAATTTGTCAATTTAACTATTATAGTATTCCAAGACCAGAAAAGACCTCATACAGCATTTCAGATAGACAGAAACAGAGGGTAACATAACTTACCTGAAACTGGTATTTCCTTCTGCGCATGCAAATCTAATTATTACTGTTTTATGTGGTTTTGGCTGGCTGTATCACGTTTCTCAATAGCTTACAAATAATGGGTATGAAGAATATATAACCGTTCCTGAATATTCCCACAACATGACTGTGTTCAGGCTTAACTTTCCCGATTTCATCTCTAAAAGCACAGAGCTGGGAAACACACCTTAGGAGCTTCACTGTCTGCTGCTGCACCCGTGTCCACATCCATGGCCTCCGAACCACCAAACTCTACGCAATTACAAGAAATAAGTCAAAAGGGCGAAAAAAAAAAACAAATGAAGAAAATGAAGAAGAACTCATGAAGAGCAGAGGGACAGACCTCCTCCTTGCATGGACATCTGTAGGGCGTATGCGATCTGCTCATCCTCCGTCATGCGGCTGAAATCAGGCAGAGCAGGAGCCGTGGACATCTTCAGCAGAGCATTTTCAGACTCTAATGGAAGCACAGAAGACATCAGGTCATATTAAACACACAGAATTGCCATGAAACAATGATAAAAAAAATTTAAATAAAAAAAAAAAGAATGTGTATTGAGCAAATCAGCATATTACATTTCTGAAAAATCACGTGACACTGAAGATTGCAGTAATGATGCTGAAAATTCAGCTTTGCATCACAGGTATGAAGCTCATACTATATTACGTGGCCTTAACTACTATAATACTACTCTGTACTTGCATCAAAAAATAAGTACAATGTACTTACTGTGGTCATACTGTATAGCAAAACACATGTGCTGCAACTGAGGCAGGATATAGGTTCGGTTAGGGATAGGGTAGGTGGTATGGGTAGGTGTTTTAACCTTTTATTAAGGGTAGAATATTTGTAAATATTACTGGTTGTACTGTATTTTTAACAAATATGGGCAGTCTTGGTGAACATGAGATAGAAATTGTGCTTTAAAGAAATAGTTCATCAAAAAATATAAATTAGCCCATAATTTACTCAACCACAAGTCATCCTAGATGTATTTGACTTTCTTCTTTCAGACTAACACAGTCTGGGTTTTTTTTTTTTTAATTCATCCTGGCTCATCCAGGCTTGGTAATGATGGTGGATAGTGGCCACTATTTTGAAGATCAATAAACCATATATATGCATCTGAAAACTAACCTATTCATTTTTTTCAACTATTCATTGGTTCCCGGCATTTCATATTGCTCTCTCCTCATTCATCTATAGTCACAAATGCAGCTTAAGTCATACGTAAAGTCAGAGGTCAGCCAAGAAACCAAAAGTCTGTGATTTGAGTTATAATTTAAAAAAAAATACAAATGCTACAAAAACCTTTCAATCTGCTTTAAAAGACGCGTGTTAACCCCCAGGAGGCATATAGTTTACTTTTACGATAAATATATACAATTTATGGAAAATCAAAACATTGGCCAGGAAGAACCAGGATACATTTTTTAAAAAACTCTGACTGTGCTTGTCTGAAAAAAGAAAGTCATATACATCTAGGATCGCTTGTTGAGTAAAATATGGGGCATTTTTTATTTTTGGGGATTCCTTTAAGAAGAGACCCTAGTCTAGGTGTCCAGAAAACCCATCTAGTCTTCAATAATCATGTAACCTCTCACCATCTGCAGTGGGTGATGAGACTCCAGCCTCTGCAGCTGAAGCCACTGCTGCCCGGCGAGCCTCCTCCTCCTGCCTCTGTCTCTGCTCCTCCATCGACACACGCAGAGCCTGAAACAGACACGCATGGAAAAACAGATTTAATGTGGAAAATCTCTAGCCCCGAGACGTTTGTTCTAAAGAACCTGTGTGCTGCTCACCAGAGCGAGCTCGGGGTCCGCGCTGGGATCCACTCCAAACTCAAAGTCACTGGCGCCAAGGCCCATGATGGTGCCACCCTCGCCAGCCAGGATCGGAGAGGACAGAAGAGCATCTGCCAGGCTCGGGCCGGGAGGAACCGTTACCAGGTGAGAGCCCACACCCTCTTTTCCATTCAGGGTGTTCACAAACACAGTCAGCTTCTCCGTGTTGACCTCCTAGAATGAAACAGAGAGAAAACGAAATGTAAAATAACGGCGGATGAGAAGCAACGACATTCACTCAGAATGCGTGTTTACCTCTTCTCCAAAGTTAATGATGTCAACACTGACTTTTTCCTTCTTCAAACGTTTCGCCATCTTCACCAACTGAGTGAGACAGGATGGAGGCACAGATGAGCAGGCGATAACATACTGTATGACCTTCTGTAAATATAGACACTATTACACTAAGATTCATTGAGACGAGAATAACTTGCATCTTTCTCCTGGTCCTCCACAGGGCTTCCCACAAAGGCAATAATCCTCATCTTATGGTTCTTTCCCTGTCTGTGTTTCAATGCCAGCTGTGAAAGAGAAGGAGCAGACAGAAGGGGAAGCATAACTAAATATTAAACAATAATATCAATTACATAAAATTAAAGAAAAAAATAAATAATGGCACACTACCATTCAAACGTTTGGGGTAAGTATGATTATAAAAAAGAAAGAAATTTATGCTTTTTATGCAGCAAGGGCACAATATGTGAGCAAGACAATAAATTAAAAAACTCATTTTAAATTGTATCATTTTTTATCTTTTGAAATATAACTGTAAAATGCCATATGCAAATATACTGTAATATTTTCAGTTCCTCATTAGTCCAAAAACAAAGCTGTCAAAATACATTTTCATAACCTTCTGAGGTTTAAGTTCAATACGTTCAAATAAACACATGTCATAACTAAATATATCCAGATAACAGAGGGATGAAAAGTTACAGCGGCAAAAACCTAAACATACAAATTATGACCCAAACGACTCACATGTGCTACTCTGATGCCAGTACAGAAGCTGATGACCCCTCTGGGCTGAACAGCGTGAAGCTTTGACAGGATCCTGCCCGTGTCAGGGGTCAGCGTGGTCAGGACCTCACAGTTACTAAAACACACGCACAGTTGATGGACGTACGTATCGTCTATAGATTCTGTCACATTTGCACCCGTTAATAAACAAACAAATTAAATCTTCATCCTACTTGGCCAGAGTGATGAGCCCCACGTTGTTTTCTGGGTTACTTCTGGTTTTAGAATGACAGATGATGTTGACAGCATCCTGCTGGGCCTGAAGTCTGGTAGGTAAGAAGTCTCCATTGCGCATGTACTCACTGTTGTCCACACTAGAAATAATAATATTTTTAAAAAACATACACGGTGATGTTAATTTAACAATACTGTCAAATACGAAACGGCAAGTGACGGCGAGAAGCCTAATTCGCCACGTAAGTGAATTGAATGATTAAATTGAATGTTTAACGGTTTAAAAGGGTTGAGAACGGCATCACGAGTAAAGCGTTTTACTACACAAACGACAATGATTTTAAATCTTGCCTTGACAGTTTTTATACAAAAACCTAACGCAAAGGAATTGGACCAAACCCATTTATGATTTAAACACACTGATTTCATACAATGATTAACTCAGACAACCTGATAATAGCAACTTTAAGCTTTCTAACGTATTCTCTCATAACATGTCAACACAAAGAAGCAGTTTTACAGGATCAGTGTTCCATCATGACTAAGGAAAACTGCACAACTGTCCCTTTTGCTCAATGCGACCTTCGTCTCACTTCAAATAAATACAGTTTCCCGCACAGTTGAACAGTAAATCAAACAAATCACGTTAATCAAACTATATCTGAGGTTTGAAGGATATAAAATATTTTTTTCTTACCAAACCATAGTACTTTCAAGCACCATCTTGAAAAATTTCTGTCGCTCTGCGTGACGTAAGCACGCAAGTGAACGATCATTGGTTAAAGTAGACCAGTAGGAATTATGGGAAACGTAGTTTATTATATCTAGCTTAAAACGAATTTTCTATTCGATAATAACTTATATAACAGATATAAGTTTTCATTTTAACTTGTATTTGCAGTGTATGTAAACCTACTTTAATTCTGAATGGGGAAGAAAAATCACAAATATTGGGGAAAAAAACAAGTTTGGAAAATATTTTATTATTTTTAAATCAAAGACAATGTGAAAAAAAATAGCATCACCACATCACTAAAAGATGGTAGGAGAAACAGGCTGCAAACACCGCACAAGAAAAAGGCATTTCCGTGACTTGCTTATATACATATTATATACAGGTTTTATACAGGCCCGGTAAAAATATAGACCTCAAAGCACTTACGGTTGTCAGTCATTGTTTCTGACACCGCCAGACATTCACATGTAGAAAAGCTGAGGAAGAGCTTTCACAGATTTATAATGAATAGGAATATTTATCGTGAACATACCCTTAACACATAAAATACAAAAATGATTTATATATAGTCAACATCTTCCCTCCGACCTGAAATAAAATACATACTACTTAGATTACAGAAACTGCTTTCTGTCAGATTACATAATACATACAATCATCTACGGTACATAGAGAATTCAAAATCCATACAGGTCCACAAGGGAGAAAAAAAAGGAGCGAAACAAGACATTTCTTAATAAATACAATCACTGAAATACATTGGCAGAAATGTTCATATTGCAGTACGTTGGTTGTCGATTTAGTGTCTAAGTTGCCAGCATTTAATCCGGTGTGCACTGAGCACGACTGATGTGTCTGTTGTGCAAATATCTGTTTCACTGTATTAATATAAACACTGGACAAAGCATATGAAAAATAGCTGTCCCTATTTGACTGCTTACATTGCATTCACAATCTTACTTTCTGTCACTGTCCCAAAAAATTTACTTTTGGGATGTTAAATTCAAGACATTAAAATGTATAAATGTGGATTAGAGGAGAGGAAAATTATTGTAACCCATAATAATAGATTAATGAATCAGCACTGAGTGTTGGTGAGAGAAAGGCAGTGATTGTTGTGTTATTGTGACCATTCAAAAAAAAAAAAAATTAAATAAAAATGTAATTAAATTAAAAATAAACAGATTAATAAATAATAAACCCCCACAGAGAAGGAGAAATGAGAGTGAGGCCTCAATCGTGACGAGTAAATAAAAAAAAAATCTATATAAACTTCATACCGTGTGCTTAGACTTCGGAGCTTCCAGAAAACTACCCCACAAGTCAACTGTGAAATTAAGCCACTGAGAGCTGATCAAAGACCAGTTTTTGAGTTATGAATTGTAGAACCTTCAATCTAAGAGGTCCATTAAAAAGAGGCAGTTAAAAGCACCACACTGAAAAGTGAAATGAATATGAACATTGTGTGCAAGATTTTATAAAAGTAACATCATTATAAGACTCAGTAACTTCGAACGGAGAGGGGTTAAAAATCGACTATAAAATGTACAAATGCTAACCAGGGCATGGAGTTAAACGTCAATATAGGCAATTTCCGACATTCACATATGATCACAAATTGTTAAAGTTTAGAAATAGTGTCAAAAACCTGCAGTGTGACACAAAAAAAGAAAACACCTGTGAAATTGCATATATTTGATTTTAAAATCAGTGCCAAAGCAAAGGCCTTTTTTATAAAACAAGTTTTTTTTGTTTGTTTTTTTTTTTCAAATAAGCCAGGTTTATTTCAAGTTAGTCTGATTTATTGCCGGTTGATCTGGTTCAAAATAAGTCAGACTATATGTAATAAGCCAAGCTTATGTGGTAAACTCGTTTAGTGAAACAGGCCCAAGACGTTGATACAAATCTATCGACTTTCAAATTACAAAGTGTTAGTTTAGCTCTAGTTGTTACTGCTATTAGATCGCTGTGGGGTAGATAATAGTTTTCTAGATTAAACTTTAGTTTTGTGCAGCATTAAGGTGCATTATCAAAATGTTCTGTAACATGATTGAATGTGTAACATCTGACAAAGACTTGGAAAAAGTCGCTGAAATGCTTCAAAACAAAAGAGCAATGCAAAAAAAATTACGAACTTCATACCCACTAACCCAAACCCCGTAACTTCTGTCCACGGGTGCACATTTTTACCATTTCGATTTTTAACAAACATTTAAAAACGTCAAAAATATGCATAAATACTGCATCCACTGTGAAGCCGTAGAGAAAAGTTCTTCAATACAATCTTGTGAAAGACTGCCGACGTACGTGCTTTGCATATTCTATCTGCATTTTCTTCAGGTCTGCAAAAGCAAATCCTCAGCAAAAAGATCACTTCGGTCCCGAACCAGCGCGATGCGGTTTATTCGGGACAGCGCAATACTGTTCAAGACCACAGTCAGCCCTTCATCTAAATACTTCACGAAGCGTTGTTTGAGTTACAGCCAAAGACAAACTGTAAGTAACACCTGTCAAACCATAGATCCATTAAAACCCATTTCCTCTGTTATGAGCCAAATGGAAGCGATAAAAAGAAAGGCAGCTCCACTGAGAGCTTTTCTTCGGGCTTTCTTTCCAGCTCCTCTATAAACTAAAGTGTTCACATGTGCCCCCGGTAAAGCCTATTAGTGTCTATTTCAGTTTTTCTTCTTCACTTAGATATTTAATCTTCGGGTGAGTCTAAGAGTACAAATGTATTACGGAGCATTTTCGTGGTTGTGAAGGATTTAACATCCTGTCAGTTGGGCATTAGCAGTGAACGGCCTTAAGGTTTCGCATCCATCAACGGAATATAAATTCGGTTTACATCCCTTAAATTTAAATCGTGTAACGCTAGAAAACGCTTAGGTTTGCATGAAAGGGCCAGTAAAAAGAACAAAAGCAAAACATGCATAATCTGTAACAGGTAGATCTGAAATGAGTTTTCATAAGCATCTCGGTGTTGGTCCAAGTGTTTGGAGGCCATGTAATTTCTGTATCCAGCAGAAATGAGTGTTTTTTTTTTTTTTTATACCAACGCGTTGCTGTCAATAGCTGCATTAAGGCAGATGATTGGAAGACGTCATGAAACATCAATCGTTCGGTCAGACTACTTGTTAATATGTTAGTTAAAAGACAACAGCTGCTGTGCCAGAAGAGCGCATGAGTAGCGTCTTCAAACGTACGGGAACACAGAATGAATATTTACAGAACTATTTACACAAACACAGAATATTAGGGGGCCCTTGGCATGGCAGCAATATGTGCATTGAAAAGAGAGAACATGGCATGCAAGCAAGCCGGTCCATTTCTCAACCTTGACAGTTGATTGGTCCAGTATGGAAGAGTACAGGCAAGTGAAGAGAAAAAGCAAAAAAAAAAAAAAAAAAAAAAANNNAATTAGAGCAAAAACTAACCCTACCTCAAAAGAAGGCAATCGTAAAGCAACTAACCATGAAACGCTAAGCCTGATATTTTGAATATGCAAAGCTATTTTATCTGTAACATTCAAATACGTTTACTTTTTTACAAAGTGGGAATCGTTTTTTGGTCATTTTTTTCCCCCTGTATTTTTGTTGCTCTTTTGGCGCATGCTGTCTCAAACACAGAAAGAGCTGGAGAGCTCACCGATGAGACGCTCTCGTCAGATTTGCTCCAAAAACAAAATTAACCTTCATATATGTATATACAGAAGCCACTGAGAAACAGAAGTTGCCCGCTTATCTCGGACACGCGCTCCGTGTCGCAGCGTAACGCCTTTTGAGATAAGTGTACTGGAGCGCTAGCAGCCACTAGTCCGAGTCCCACCAGTCCAGAGAGAATTGAAAAGATTTAAAGGCCTATATAAATAAAGATCTACGCTAATAAAGATGCAACATAGCCTCCAACGATACTATAAAGTGGTGCCAAATGTTCCTATCACGAGCTAGGAAGAGAAAACTAAAGAGTCTGTGCATCCCGCTTGCTCTGTTTGAAACGTTTAAGAGCGAACAAAGGCAGTAAAAGAGTGTGGCCGAGATACTAACATCCCTTTCTAATCATTTTGTCGTCAAAATCGGTTTTAGCAGCATTTCCTGTGCAAGAGAAAGAGAAAAGGCCACTAAAACTCCTGGCTCGGTGGCCTGCCCTTATTCTCTCTGTCGCTCACTCACTTTTAAAACATATTTCATTGTGCTGAGGACCTGGAGTTCTTTCCGAAGCTCTCCACCGAGAGAAAAATTCCCATCATATCAACGCTCAAAAGCGCCCATCATCTCTTGCGTGGTTCTGTGTCCATCTTTTGTTTAAACGCTCTGCTCTTGTGTCTTCAGTTGTCGCTCTGGTCTTACTGGAAAAAAAAAAAAAGAGAGAAAGCATTTGGGATTGAATAAAACAACACTTTGGGATCAGAATGAAGATATTTTAGGTATGCATGTAAAACTTACAAAACAAATGTCAGTTTCTGGGATGATGTCCTTGAGGGAAAGAGCGTCTTCGTTGCTCAACTGCTCATCTAAGCATTCGGCTCCAGTGCTGAGGAAGAGAGATGAAGAAACAACATGCATTTACTTCACACACATATTCACATTGTGCCATTATATACATGCCTTAACAAACGTGAAATATTATTGCTATCAAAAACCAATGTTTCACATTTGAATATATTTTACAATTGAATGTATCCCTGCGATGCAAAGCTGAATTTTAATCATCAATCCAGTTTTTAGTGTCACATGATCTTTCAAGAAATCATTATAATATGCTGATTTGGTGCTTATTTATCAACGTGATATCATTAACGAATAGAAAGTTACAGTAGCATTTATTTGAATAATTCTTTTTTAACAGAGTTACAGTCAGTTCTGATTAACTTAATGCATCCTTGCTAAATGATACACTGTAAAAAATGAACATGATTTTAATGGTAAAAAAACTAAAAGAGCTACAGTAAAAACCTGTTGAATGGTTAATGGTAAATTCCCTGCATTGCATTTCAAATTTAGTTTGAATTTGAAGTTTGTTTTTCTTATAAATAACTGTTTCTTTTTTGGTAATTGTACTAACCAAAAACATATAAGAAAAATATTATAGAAGCTAGTGTAAATCAAGTCTAAAAGGGTCATGTTTTTTTTTTTATAAAGATGGAAGACTCTAGAGCTGCTCAGTTTTACCTGTGAGGGGCGCTGTTGTCCGGCTCAATGACTGCAGATTTGTGCACCTCCACCCCTACTGACCTGTTAACGAGCCGCCGTAATTATACACGAGAAGACGAAGCCATAACAGGCAAAAAAGAATGCAATAAACTGCACAGAAACAGAGAAAAGTGACTGACTGAAACACGATGAAGAGGAAGTGTGGAGGTACCTTTGAGGAGGTGATGATGATGGCTTTCCTGTGCTGCCAGGTGAGGAGGAGGCCAGATGTGTCGAGTCAAACTCGCTGGAGCTTCCAGCCAAAGGATGGGTTTGCGGGAGCAGGTCCGGTCTGCCCGACTGCATGCCTGAGAACAGCCATCACACAGGGAGCTATTGTTTGAATTACGCTCAAAAAACGCTCTAAAAACCCTTCACAGTACACCTGAATCACAGATCAAAGTCATACACAAGAATATTTGAAACAATGAATCTTGATTAACTCATCAAATACATGTTTTACGGTTACGTCTGCTGTTAAATTTTTTTTTGGTCAGGATGATTTATTGCAGTATTCCAGCTGTTTAAAGAATGAAGAAAACTCAAAACCAGGGATGATGTAGATAGTTTTGACTGAATTACTCACAACTCTCTCCTTCTGTTTCGGCCTGGTTAAGATGAGTACGGTACACCAGTCTGGCATCATTGACTGTCTGTCCGCCGGGAGCAGAAGCAGTGCTTCCCATCGGAAGCCGTCTCACAACGCTCGAACAGCCACTTCGACTCTTCTTCGAGGGGGATGATTTTACTGGGAACGGAGAAAAGGGATAAGATGATGACGTCACAAAAATGTTAAAAGCTCAATGTCTGAAAACCAGTGCTGTCAAAAAATGTATTGCATCCAAAATGAAAGTCATAATGTGTGCAAAAAATATTATATTTACATGTATGTTTAATTAATATAATTCATATTATTTGCAAATATATTTAACATATAATATAAT